>NC_138771.1:202327503-202440003 GCF_965119305.1 Pelophylax lessonae
ACGTCTTCGCCGGTTTCCGGATCCATGGCTTTCCAGAATCCCGGACAAGTGGGTTCGCAAAGTCATACGGTCAGGATACAAGATCGAGTTTCAATCACTCCCACCGGTGCGATTCTTCCCTTCCAATATCCGACTATCCCCGGATTGCTTAGAAGCTTTGCGGGGGGCGGTCACGGATTTAATGCAACAAGGAGTGGTGGTCCACGTTCCTTGGACAGAACGTTTTCAAGGGTTTTATTCGAACCTTTTCACAATACCCAGAAAAGAGGGCAAGGTGCGTCCAATTCTGGACTTAAGAGCACTCAATCTTTTTGTCAAGGTACAAAAATTCAAGATGGAGTCCATTCGCACAGTAGCGGCCTCCCTGCATCAGGGGGATTTTCTGGCGTCCATAGACATCAAGGATGCCTATCTTCACATTCCCATTTACGCAGGACATCAGCGTTTCCTGCGTTTTTCTGTAGAAGAGAACCATTATCAGTTTGTGGTGTTACCCTTTGGTCTCGCCTCGGCTCCCCGGGTCTTTACAAAGGTGTTGGCCCCAGTTTTGGTGCTGTTGCGACAACGAGGCATATCGATTCTAGGTTACCTAGACGACCTTCTGCTTCGTGCGGAGTCTCCGCAGACTTAGACTTAAACTTAGAGATCACCATGATCTCTTTGCAAGAGTTCGGGTGGCTGGTGAACCTGCAGAAGTCATCTCTGGTTCCCACCAGGAGGCTGGAATATCTGGGTCTAATTTTAGACACATCCAGGGCAAAAGTGTTTCTTCCTGCGGGGAAACTCCGGAAGATTCAATCAACGATTCAGTTGTTACTATCCGACAACTGGCCTTCCCTTCGGACTTGCATGAGGGTCCTGGGTTTGATGGTGGCTTCCTTCGAAGCAGTACCATTTGCCCAGTCCCATACCCGAATCCTTCAGAGAGATTCTTCTCAAATGGAACCGGAATCCAGATTCCCTGGACAATCAGATCCGAATGAGCGAGCGGACCAGGGAGTCTCTGGTCTGGTGGCTTCGGTCTCCGATGCTCAGCCAGGGGAAGTCATTTCTTCCAATATACTGGACGATTGTCACTACGGATGCCAGTCTATCCGGGTGGGGAGGAATTCTCGGCAAATTATCTGCTCAGGGGCTTTGGTCCCTGGAAGAATCCAGGTTACCGATAAATGTATTGGACCTAAGAGCGATCAGACTTTGTCTGATTCATTGGACCGAGCAGCTCCGGGGCAGCCTGGTGCGGATCCAGTCGGACAATGCCACAGCGGTGGCTTACGTCAATCACCAGGGGGGCACCAAGAGTGTCCTAGCGGCCATAGAGGTGCTGATCGCCCCGTGGGGGCAGTATCAGCTACTGTATGCCTTCCCTCCTCTCAAGTTACTGCCGAAGCTTCTTCGCAGGATAGAGGTGAAGGGAATCCCAGTTATTCTGGTAGCTCCGGACTGGCCGCGTCGGGCCTGGTACGCCGACCTGGTCAGGCTGGTCGCAGACGTTCCTTGGCGACTTCCTCTCAGGGAGGATCTGCTGTCACAGGGACCGATCTTCCATCCTGCTTTACGATCGCTGGCTTTAACGGCCTGGCTATTGAGACCCAGGTGCTGAAGGACAAGGGATTGTCGACTTCAGTGATTCCTACTCTAATTAAAGCAAGGAAAGCGACATCCAGAAAAGTCTATCATCGCACATGGAAGTCTTATATTGCGTGGTGTGAATCTCTTGGGTTCCCTCCACGTTCTTAATCGGTGGCCCGAATATTGGCCTTCCTGCAAAAGGGGGTTGAGCAGAAACTGTCCTTGAGCACTATCAAGGGTCAGGTTTCAGCGTTAGCAATCTTCTTTCAGAAGCCTCTGGCTAATCATTCCTTGATGCAGAGTTTCATCCAGGGAGTGCGACACCTGGCTCCACCGGTGTGCGCACCCTTGCCGCCCTGGGATCTTAATTTGGTGCTGTCGGTTCTTCAGAAACCTCCCTTTGAAAATATCAGGGAGATTCCCTTGCTTACTTTATCCCAGAAGGTGGCCTTCTTGGTGGCTATCACTTCTGCACGCAGGGTGTCAGAACTGGCTGCATTATCCTGTCGTTCCCCATATCTGGTGGTTCATAGGGATAAGGTTGTTTTGCGTCCGAATCCAACCTTTCTGCCTAAGGTGGTTTCAGAGTTTCATTTGAATGAGGACATTGTATTGCCTTCCCTGTGTCCTAAGCCCAGTCATCCTCGAGAATTCGCGCTGCATTCCTTGGATGTAGTTCGGGCAATCAGGGTATACTTGAATACTACGGATTCATTTCGTAAGACGGATTCACTTTGTGATCACGGATGGCCCTAAGAAGGGGTTGCCTGCATCTGCCGCGACTATCTCTAAATGGATCAGACAGACGGTGGTACAGGCTTATTCTATTAAGGGTCGGAAGCCTCCGTTCCCTGTTAAGGCGCACTCCACTCGGGCGCTTAGTGCGTCATGGGCCTTTCGCCATCAGGCGTCAGTGCTTCAGGTTTGCAAGGCGGCTACATGGTCGTAAGTGCATACCTTTGCAAAGTTCTATAAAGTTGATGTGATGGCATCGTCAGATGCCTCTTTTGGCTGCAAGGTTTTGCAGGCCGCAATTTGAGGAGACCGGTGGTCTACCTCGAGGGTTTTTTCTGTTGGATTTTTAGTTGAGTCTCATCCCTTTTGTCTGATGAGCCTTTAAGACTTCTAGTTGGCACCGGTTGGGCCTTCTGGATTGGATTTTGATTTCCGTTAATCCCACCCCTCATTTGTGGCACTGCTTTGGGACGTCCCAATTTGATATGAATCAGAGGACTGCGTCTGTCAATGAGCGACAGAGAAAAATGGATTTTTGTAAGAACTTACCGTAAAATCCTTTTCTCTTAGCTCATTGACAGACGCAGTACCCGCCCCTCTACTTTGAGTTGGGTTGGGTTAAATTCTGACACTGCTTTGTGACATAACTGATTTGCTGTAGCAGAGAGAGAGGATATACCCTCTGGGACTGCCCCTAAGGTGGGGCCAGAACGTTTTCTTCTACCTAGTGTCCTACTCCTGTAGAGGGCAGTATAACCCAATTTGATATGAATCAAAGAGGACTGCGTCTGTCAATGAGCTAAGAGAAAAGGATTTTACGGTAAGTTCTTACAAAATTTTTTTTTTTTTTATGGGAAATTTTTTTCATCCTGGATTTTTCCTGTGAGATCTACAATCAACTGCACAATTATTGACTGGGAGATGAGCTGGATAACTAGATCCAGTGGTCACCCCAGTCTGGCCAGGGAGCATGCAGACCTCAGCTCCGCGCTAGGTCAGCTGTGACATAGGCCCACAGGACGGGGGCTGGCCTGTGAGTTAACGCCTTGTGAGGTAGCATACGACCAAGTCTTGGCCCGAGTCACAGCGTTCCTCCTGGCCAACAGCCCCCCATTTAGATGGAGAGGGGTTCTGTCTTGAGCCGTGCACGCCTGGTTCCTTGTATGGTGAGTATCTGCCCCCCTTCCTCCCCCTGGAGTGTTTTTTTGGGTTGATGTGGGCCCCTCCTTGGGACAGTCGTACCCCCGGGTTTTCCTCCTCCCCCCCCCCCCCCCCCCCCAGACGCCCCGTATTGCTGAGTCCCTCATCCTTACCCCCCCTCATACGCTGGAGCTTTTTTTGGGTGGTCTGGCCACTTTCCATGGCTGGGAGCAGGGCGCTGACTGGCGATCGGTGGGTCCTCTCCCTCTCTGCGGAGTATCGATTGTTGCTTTGTGCCTGGTGACTGGGTGGTGCTGCCAGCGTGGTGGGGGTTGTCCCTTAGCAGTGGTTTACACTTTTTTGTGGGGGTCCCCCTGGTGACTCGTGGAGTCTTTGGAGCACATTTTCCCACCTGATCCCCTCTGAGGCTGGGTCCCAACCATCCATCCATGCACTGACTGCGAGTCCCTTGTGTCCTGGCTGGAGGAGGCTTGCGGGTCACGGGCTTACAAAAAGTGCCCCCCTCTTCCCCTGCCTCATCGGTCTCATCAGATCCTGAATCTGATGCGGACGTGGGTCACCCTGCTGGGTCTGCAACCACGCGCCTGGAATCCTCTTATAGTGAGGATGATTCCTCCACGTGTGCGACCACGCACAAAAAAGTGCTGGTGGATGCACTGATTGTATCTGTGCGTGAGACCCCGAAGATGGAGGATGCAGCTGAAGCTGCGACAGAGGCGCAGGTACCCTTTGGCACTCACAAGCCATCCAGAGCGGCAAAGGTGTTTCCTTTCCCTGCCTATTTTGACAGAATTGTTGCGAAAGAGTGGGGATGACCAAAGAGTCCAGTGGGGTTCATAAGCGCTTTACTTGGCAATACCCTTATGAGGAGTCCCTTCTTAAGGAGTTGACTGCGGCCAGTGGTGGACCCTCCTGTTTCCTGATTACACAAGGCAACCGTGATTCCGGTTGAAGAGTCCCCAGCCTTTAAGGACCTGGCTGACCAGAAGGCGGAGGTTGTGGCCGGAAGGCGGAGGTTGTGGCCTGTCATATGTACACTCTGGCTCGGCAATGAGGCCAGTATTCACCATTGCCCTAATGTCAAACTCTGACAGAGTGGGCTAGGCTTTTACGCCGTGACCTCGTGGGGGAAGAGCTCCCCCCTGCCTTTGCCAATCTGGAAGACCAACTGGTCCAGGGGCTGCAGTTTCTGCGATGCCTCTTTGAAGGCAGCTTCCCTGATGGCTCGCCTCTGTTTTGGCAGGAGGCCTTCGGTGTGTCTTTTGGCTCAAGTGCTGGTCTGCGAATCAGACTTCAAAAAAGGCTTTGGCTGTTCTTCCTTTCCAAGGAGATCACCTGTTTGGAGCTACCCTGGATGACATCATTAAAGCTCTCATGAGGGGAAGAGTACTTTTCTTCCACAGGCTACTAAGGGCAAGGAACCTCGTCGTAGATGTGGGCCCTCCTTTTCGGCTCAAGTTTTTTTTTTTTTTTTTTTGTTCTCGTCCCTTATGGTTGACTGACAAGGGCTCGAAGCCTTTCAGGTCTGGCACAAACCTGGTCTGGCAAGCCAAGATCAGGCTTCTCCAGACCCATGGACAAGGCTGCTTCAGCAGTAAGGTGTGCCCTCACCCGTATCGGGGGTGGTGGGATGTCTTCGCTGGTTTCTGGACCCCTGGACTTCCTTAGTGCAAAACAAGTGGGTCCACAGTCATTCGATCTGGTTACAAGATCGAGTTTCGCTTTTGTTCCCGGCAAGGTTTTTTTCCTTCTAACTTGCTCCTGTCCCCAGACTGCTTACAGGACCTGTTTGGGGCGGTACAAGACCTGTTCCTTTTAAGTGGTGATTGTCCCATTTTGTTCGGAAAGTTTTTAGGGTTTTTACTCAAACCTTTTAAGTCCCCAGGAAGAAGGCAAAGTGCGTCCAATCCTGGACCTCAAGGCGCTGCACTGCTTTGTGCGGGTACAGAAGTTCAGAATGGAGTCAATTTGAACAGTCATGGCATCCCTGCGTCAGGGGGATTTCCTCACCTCTATCGATATCAAGGATGTCTACCTTTACGTTCCAATATGTCCCAGTCACCAGGTTTTTCTCCACTTTGCTGTGGGAGAGGAGCATTATCCGTTTGTGGCGTTACCCTTTTGGTCTCGTCTCTGCTCCTCGGGTCTTCACAAAAAGTGTTAGCCCCAGTGCGAGCCTTGCTAGGGGGATGCAGTACTGGGCTACTTGGACGATCTCCTTCTGCGAGCGGAGTCTCCCTCCGCTCTGGTGGACAACCAGGAGATTACAATACAAACTCTGCGGGAGTTCGGCCAGATTCTGAACCTTCAGAAGTCTGCTCTGGTTCCATCCACAAAGCTGGACTATCTGGGCTTGACTCTGGATTCAGCCATAGACAGAGTGCTCCTTCCTCTGGACAAACTGCAAAAATTGCAGGCTGCAATTTGCCTCCTGCTGTCCAACAGATGGTCTTCCCTCTGGACTTGCATGATGGTGTCTACCATGGCGGTTCCATACAAGCTCACTGCAAAGGGAGATTCTGACCAAATGGTACGAGACTCCTCAGTCTCTGTAAAATCCAATCCAGCTGGGAATGAGGGAGACCTTGATATGATGGCTTCGTTCTCTGGCACTTAGGCTGGGAAAATCCTTCCTCCCCGTGTATTGGACAGTGGTCATCATGGATGCCAGCCAGTCTGGCTGGGAAGGCCTCCTCGGCAAACGCTCTGCTCAGGGGATCTGGACACTGGGAGAGTCCAGACTCTTGATCAATGCCTTGGAACTCCGAGCGATCAGACTGTGTCTGGAACATTGGACAGATCATCTTAAAGGTAGTTGTGTGCATTCAATTGGACAGAACCACGGAAATGGCTTATGTCAATCTTCAAGGGGGTACAACAAGTGTCCTGGCGGCTCTGGAGGTAGCCAGCGATCTGTCCACCGCAATGTCGCAGTCCCCCTAAAAATCAGATCGCCGCCATTACTAGTGAAAAAAAATAAATAAAAATGACAAATCTTTCCCGTAGTTAGTAAACGCTATAACTTTTGCACAAGCCAATGAAAATACGCTTAATTGCGTTTTTTGGTGGGGTTTTTTTTTTGTTTTTTTAACAAAATGTAGCAGAAAACAAATTGGCCTAAAGTTTTTTTTGTTTTTTTGTTTTTTTTATAGCGCAAAAAATAAAAATCGCACAAGTGATCAAATGCCACCAAAAGAAAGCTCTATTTGTGGGAAAGACACCAATTTTATTTAAGTACAGCGTCGCACGACCACGCAACTGTCCCTTAAAGTAACACCGTGCCGCATCAAAAAAATGGCCTGGTCATTAAGGGGGAAAATCTTCCGGTCCAGAAGTGTTTAACACTGCTTTGGGACGTCCCAATGGTTATACCAGGAGCGGTGTCCATCAATGAATGAAAGAAAATTGGGATTTTTTACTTACCGTAAAAAAAATTTTTTTTTTTCATGTTCATTGACTAACACAGCACCCACCCCTCTGTGGAGTTATTTTCCTGACACTGCTTGCTACAAAACTGGTGGCTATAGCCGAGAGAGGGAGTATACCCCCTGGGACTGCCCATGGGTGTAGCCAGAATTTTTTTTTTTCTGCCTAATGCCCTACTCCTTTAGTAGGCAACATCGGAGAAATGGATTTTACGGTAAGTCAAAAATCCCATTTTTGCATGGTAATGCTTAAGCTACTAAATGGTGGAGGGTCATTTTATGACAGAGGAGACCTATAAGGTCTCTTCTGTCTGTCAATTAAAGTGTGTGTTTTTTTTTTTGTTTTTTTTTTTTTAAGGCTTTGGTTTACTACAACAAGTAAAATAGTCTGAAAAATGAAGGAACACTAAATCAAAATGTCAAATTCTAGGTCAATTCGCTTTTAAAGCATTGCCTTCAAACAAGCTAGGGTGCAGTCATTTTTTTTTGGCATTTGATGGGCGCACACAATTTAAGGCTCGACGTGTATCTTGTGATATAGCTTTATATTATATATCTGGCGATTTTGGCTCTGAGGAAGAGGGTTCTTCCGCGAAACGTGTAAGCCACATCAGGTTTTGAGGACGCCATCACGCTATCCAGCAGTAGAGAAGTGTCCTGGAAGCAAGCGGTGCCCATTTCCTATATGCTTGTTCATATGCTACGTTTGTGAGTATATTGTACGCTACCCTTCTTTGATTTTAATAAACTTTTAAGTGGTAATGCACAAGGTTGGTGCGCCCTTCTCTTGTTGTTTTCTTGTAGTGCCTTATGGATACCCTTGGTCCTGAGGGGGGCAGCAAGACCACTTCATTTGTGTCATAAAACCGCCTAGAAGATTCACCTTCCTGCATACCACTCGAGCGCAGGAGAGATATTGTTGTTTTTTAGTCAGGAGTAAGAACCTGGTTCCCTGCTGGGATCTCTGGTCCTAGCATTTTTTTCCTTTTTTACAGGGAATTTTGAGAACTACAATCAACAATCAATTGTGGTCTTCCCAGTCTGGCTTGCGAGTGCGACCCAACTATTAGCTCGGCGCTAGGTTGGCCGTGACATAGCCCCACTGTAGGGAGGGGCTGGCCTGTGAGTGAAATGCCTCGCGAGGACGCCTAGCCCTGGTCATGACATTGGTCATGGCCAGAGTCTCAGCATGCCTCTGGCCAGCAGCACCTCCATTCATAGATGGCGCGGTGGACTGCCAGGAGTGGTGCCCACTCGGTTCCCAGGTGTGGTGAGTAGTGTCCCCCCTCACCTCTGGGGAAATATTGGGGTGGACACAGGCCCTTCCCTTGTGTTGGTAGGCCCCTTCTGTTTCCTTCCTTCCCTCATGGTCTCATCCCCCACCTCACTAGCAGGGTTCCCTTGCACAGGTTGTACTCACTCCCCCCCCTTAGTCCTCCTTCAGGGTGCAAGGGCTGTTGTGAGGCATGGGGGTCTCGTATGGTAATGAGCTGGAGGGGGTGGGAGCGTGCCAACGGCAGCTCACATTCAGATGATCCTGCGGCAAATGGCTGCGTGGGGGTCCCTGTGGAGGGCCCCCTGGTGGACTACAGGTACCTGAAGGGCCGGTCTAGGATTCTAGGTGCTGTACTGCGCCGCCATTCTGTTGAGGGATGGCTGTTATGCAGCCTCGGCAGCCACGTTTGTGTAGTCCAGTGACCATGTTTTTGGAGTTTCCCAATCTAAGTCAATGCGGCAGTCATTTCCTTGTAGCCTGTTGAGCGGTGAAGCTGCAGTGGGCCTCTAGTGGCAGTGACGGTGCTTCCCTTCTGATCACAGCATGGCAAGCAGCTTGCTCTGAGTAAGTGGTGACTCCCTGCGGGTATATAACTCCCTCTTCTGCCGTAGCAGCGACACTGGTGTGCTGGGACTTGTGGTAGCGGTGTGAGTGGGGTTTTTTTGTGACAATTTTTTGCATATTAAGGGTGGCCCCCTGAATTAACCATGTAGTCCCTGGAGCAGATGTCGCCTGACCCACGCTCAGACCCTCCGGGTCTGTCTACCCTGGCAGCCATGGTGGCGGTCCTACAGTCACTTTTGTCAAAGGTTGATATGGCCCTTCAAAAGCGGCCTAGCAAGAAGCGCCCAACCCCCCCCCCCCCCCCCGCCTTTATCTGTATCCTCTGCCTCCTCAGAGTCTGAGGTGGATTTGGCCGCTGCGGACGTGAGTCAACCCACTGGGTCTGCGTCCACACACCCTGAGTGCTCTGATAGTGAGGATGATTTCTCTTTCACTACGGCCGCGCTAACCGACTCCTGATAAGCTCACTTGACCAATGACTGACAGTGCTGCCAGAGTGTTCTGACAAGGGGTGGGACCGTCACCCCTGTAAGAACACAATAGCACCGCAGGTGAAATCGCTGTACTAACTTTAAATTGTTAGTATAGCGGCTCTGACCTGAGCTGCCAGTTTTTTTTTTTTTTCCCCCCATTCAACCTGTTGAGTTGGGGGAAAAAAAATAGTGCTGTGTACTAGGCTTTACAGAAACAATACTTGTAGGGGTGTGTGTAAAAATATTCAGGGAATCAATGGTATTCTAATAGTCACACACATTGTCAGTTTTGTATGGTGTTTTTTATCTTTTTTTTTTTTTTTTTTCCCCCTTACCTTTTCAGCTAATTGACTTGAGCTCTCCTCTTATAAAGCTGAGCCCTGCAGCCAACAAAGAGAACATGGATTCGCCCCTCCTGATGTTTTGAATCTTGAAATATGACTTGAATTCTGGATCATTTCGCACAAGAAACAATTTTGCTTTTGTACAGCTCTGCACTACTTGAAAGTAATCTACAAAAATGTGCATAATATGTACTCCATTCCGATTTCCTCAATAAATGTAGGATCTGGATTTGGTACGGACAGGCTGGCTTGGAGGAGACAACCTATGCAACCTTTACAGTTCTCCTGCTCTATGGATCACCTAGGTCACAGGCCACAGATACTTCAGTTTAAGCGCTAATGGTAGTGTTGGAAGCTGTGCACATGCCTGCTACATATTTCTACAGGACTACTATGAAGGGTGTTGTAGCTTGTATGCAAGAGGAGACCAAAACTTGGTGCTTCTAGGGAGCTTTAGGGGACATATAAAGGTATTTGTAGATATTGCTAGACTATTGGATACATTACTGTTATGGCTTTACATTAGCCTGTGATAATATAAATGATTGACCGAGAGGTTGTAGATTATGGGACCAAAACATCCAGCCCTGAATGAATGTCAGTGTTGTAATTTTGGTCTGTATTTAATAGCCATCTAAAACAGATGCTTAAATGTAGTGTCCCCTTTTAAATAAGGTACAGTATATTGAATGTTATGTGTGTTTAAAGTATATGTCAAAAGAGAACTATAAAAATATTGATTCTGTGATCAAGATTTGATTTTATGTTGTACACTTTCACTTTAAATTTAATTGTGTATAATTAAAAAAAAAATTAAAGATTTTGTAAGGTTTTACAATTTTGGCTATATAATTCTGTGTTTAAACCCCCCACATTTGAATTGGCTGCTGTACCCGTGTTGCATGCACCTTTTTTAAATGCGGCCGCAGGGAACCCGCATAGTCTTTGGTCATTCAATTTTCCTGCGTTTCTCGCACCCACAAATGCCAAGCGGGCTGAGATGCTTGGGTGTGCCATTCAGGAGAGCTCATCCCACAACTGCTTTTTCTTTCGTTCATTGACACACCGTTCCTGAGAATCTTGACCAGTGGGTTATACTGCCTAGCACACTAGGCAGAAAAAAAAATCATTTTTTTTTCTGCCTAGTCAGGAGTAAGGACCTAGTTCTCTGGTCCTGGCAATTTTATTTTTAAATGGCTTTTTCTCTAGGTTTTTTTTTTTTCCGTGACATCTACAATCAACTGCTAGACTGGGCGACGGGCTGTATAATCTAGATCCAGTGGTCACACCAGTCTGGCAAGCGAGCACGAGCAGACCACAGCTCTGTTCTAGGCTGGCAGTAACGTAGCCGCACCAGACGGGGGCTAGGTTGCGAGTTAAACGCCTCACGAGGTCCCATACGACCGGGTCGCTGCCTGCCTTGCAGAGTTCCTCCTGGCAGCCACCCATTTAGATGGCAATGAGGTTGTCTGGAGCGGTGCCAGCCTGGTTCCCAGTATGGTGAGTAGCTGCCCCCTCTCTCCTCCCTGGAGGGTTTTGGGGTGGACATGGGCCATTCCCTGGGATGGTCGGACCCCTGGGTTCCTGTTAGGCCCCCCTGTACTCTTGTGGCGACTGGGCTATCCGCTGAGGGGGGGGGGGGGGACTGTACCTGGTGGGGGGTTTCTGCCCGGTCCCCCTTTTCCTTTTTTCCTGGGTCACAGGGATCCCTCCACAAGCCGCCATTATATTGTGTATAGGTCGGCAGCCATTTTGTATTTGTCCACCATAGGAATCAACTGCGGCCATTAGAGAGGAGCCTTTGGACGACTATTTCGGCTGTGGGAGCCCTTCCTTGTCCCCATTGTGGTGACTCCTGGCTCTCTTCCCTTCATGGACGCAGCATGTGGAGTGCAGTTTATCTTGGTGCTGCTGGTGCCTGTCTGGTGGGGTCCTCCCTCTCTTTTCTGGCGACCAGGAGGTGTCACCAGCGCGGTAAGGGTGTCCCTTAGCAGTGTTTTGCACTTCGTGGGGGGGGGGGGCCTTATTCACTCATAGTCTTTAAAACACATTTCCCCACCTAACCACCCCCCATCTCAGTCTGCGGAGCCCTCTGGGCCCCAACCGTCCACTGTTGCACTGACACCGGTCCTGGAGTCCTTTAAGTCCTGTGGGCTAGCAAAAAGCGCCCCCACCTTCCCCTGTCTCATCTGTCTCTGCAGATCCTGAATCTGATTTGGCTGCCGCAGACGTGGCCCATCCTGAGGGGTCTGAGGCCTCATCATGCCCTGACTTCGAATAGTGAGGGTGATTCCTCTACACCTGTAGATGCGCACAAAAAGGCGCTGATGGACGCACTGATTGTGTCTGTGCGTGAAACTTTAACCACTTGCCGACCGCCGCACGACTAGTTACGTCGGCAGTCAGCCCCGGCCAGGCAGAGTAACGTAGGGCTACGTCGGCACTTCCCGCCGGTCCTATGCGCGCTCCTGTGACCCCCCCCCCCCCCGCCGCCGCCGATGACTCTATTGGGTTCAGAACCGATCAGTCATCAGGTCCAGGCCAATCATTTTTGGCCTGGACCTGTAGATCGGTCCTGCCCAATCAGATCCTGTTCTGAGCCTGTGAAATGTAAACACAGGCTCAGAAAAGACGTGCTCTCCCCTCCCATGATCCTTTTTGGATCCAGCGTGAGAGGAGAGCACATCTAACTGTGAGTAACTGCACAAGCACACACTTGTACACATTTAACCCCTGATCGCCCCCCCCCCAGTTAACCCCTACACCCCCTGTCACAACACACACTGTATACAGCATATAGCATTTTCCTATATACCTGTATAAGTGTGATTTTGTGGTCAGGTGTAGCGCTTGCAGCCCCCCCTTTTTCACTTAAAATACCCGCCACCCCCCCAATAAAGATTTAACCCCCTGACCCCCCCCGATCACCTCCAGTTAACCCCTACCCCCCTGTCACATTTAACACTAATACAAAGGTAATATACTGTGTTTTTGTATTAGTGCGATTGTGACTTGACTTAGCGCTAGTGACTTTGTTTCTGTCCCAAAGGGAGGTTTAGGGTCCCCGCCACCACCCCAATAAAGATTTAACCCCCTGTCACAACACACACTGTGTACAGTATATAGCATTTTCCTATATACCCGTATAAGTGTGATTTGTGAACAGGTGTAGCGTTTGCGGCCCTAACTTTTTCACTTAAAATACCCGCCACCCCCCCGCCAATAAAGATTTAACCCCCTGATCACCCCCAGTTAACCCCTTCCCCCCTGTCACATTGCACACTAATACAAAAGTAATATACTGTGTTTTTGTATTAGTGTGTTTGTGACCTGAATTAGCGCTAGCGAGTTTTTGTCCCAAAGAAGGTTTAGGGTCCCCGCCACCCCCCCAATAAAGATTTTCTATATACCCGTATAAGTGTCACTTGTGACCAGGTTTAGCGCTTGCCACCGTTCCTTTTATCCTTAGGATACCCGCCACCCCCTCCCAATAAATATTTAACCCCCTGATCCTCCCTGATCACATCCAGTTAACCCCCCCCCCCCCTGTCACATTGCACACTAATACACACGTAATATACTGTTTTTACTGTATTTTGTATTAGTGTGATTGTGACTTGAGTTTGCGCTAGCGAGTTAGTTTCTATCCCAAAGGAGATTTAGGGTTCCTGCCACCCCCCATAAATATTTAACCCCCTGATCACCCCCTGTTAACCCCTTTATTGCCCTGTCACAGTGTCACTTTTATAGTGTACAGTTTTTTTTTCTGATCACTATTATTAGTGACACAGGTGACATTAGCTAGTGTTAGTGGCAGTCTAAAAAAGCGCAGATCCCCGGCGCATAGTTAGAAATAACCCCTTGATTACCACACACGCACATACACTTCCATTACTAGTAGTGTTTGAACAGATCAATATCTGATCTGATCGGAACTATACTAGTGTCCCCATAGTTTAGGGTTCCCAAAACGCTGTGTTTGCACGATCAGCACTGATTCTGGCCAGCACCTGCGTTTAACCCTTTCACCCAGGCAAGTGTAGTAATCAATAGATTACTGTCACTATCAAAAAAACACAACACACAAAACCGCTGTGTTAGCAGAGTCTGGCCTGATCCCTGCTAGCATTAGCAGTTTTTTTTGGTAGCACTTGAAATATTCCTTGACAACCAGGTGCTTTTATTACCGGTGAGTCGCACTACTGTACCGGTAAATTTAGTTACCAAAATGACCAAACGTTGGTACAGTGGTGAAGAGGTATATAGTATACTGGCCGTGTCAGATGATAGCGATGGGGAAGCTACACTGGCAGAATCGGGGTCAGTATACGAACCAGATGACGGCAGCGGCTCCCTGACAGATAGCTCCGACGACGGATGGGTCCCCGTTAGACCCATGCGTACCCGACCCCATTCTGGAGTTGTTGAGATGCAGGAATCGCAGGGTGCTCGTATGGAGCAGAGTGTGGTTACTAGTGCCGCTCATCTTTCTGGCAAGCGCCAGCGGCCTAGTACACCCTGGACCTACTATAACCAGCACTGCAGTATCACTTGGTGACTTTGCGAGTCCCATAAGTGCAGTTGAAGCTGGTGCGGTGGCTAGCACGAGTAGTGGCCTGCAGCCACCGCGTATTCGAAGACAGGCCCATAGTGCCCTCCTTGATGCGCTGGCATATCCCAATTGGCAACCCACTGATTCTACAGTGCCAGTACTTCCCCCCCCCCCCCCCCCCCCCCATTCACTGCCCAACCTGGAATCCACGTGGAGACAGCTGGTTTTACGCCCCTGAACTTTTTTGAGCTGTTCTTCACGGAAGATCTTTACAGATCTATTGTGGATCAATCAAATTTATATGCACAACAATTAATCGCCACCAACCCAAATTCGCCCCTTGCCAGACAATTCGGCTTGAAATAAATAACGATTTCTGAATTTAAAATCTTTCTGGGTCTTTCCCTCAACATGGGCGTAACCAAACAGAGTGAATTGCGGCTATATTGGTCCACTAGCCCACTTCACCATATGCGCATGTACTCTGCCTCCATGTCCAGGGGCAGATGTGAGCAAATTCTGCGATTTTATGCATTTCAGCGACAATGAAATCTGTCGTCCTCGGGGAGACCCTGCATATGATCGGCTCCACAAAATTCGGTCCCTCATAGACCACTTCAATCAGTGGTTTGCAGCCTTGTTCACCCCTTAACAAGTTGTCTGCGTTGACGAGTCCCTGATTAAATTTACTGGCCGCCTTGCTATGAAACAGTACCTCCCCAGCAAGCGTGCCAAGTACGGGGTCAAGCTGTATAAATTGTGTGACAGGGCCACAGGTTATACAGTTAGTTTCCGGGTCTATGAGGGAAAAGATAGCTGTGTGGAGCCCCCCAACTGCCCAGACTACATAGGGAGCAGTGGCAAGATTGTTTGGGACTTGTTGTCACCCTTATCTGGAAAGGGGTACCATTTGTACGTGGACAACTTTTACACAAGTGTGCCACTATTTAGTCACCTGCTCGAATTACAAATTGGCGCATGTGGCACTGTGCGACCTAATCGCCGGGGCTTCCCCCAATGGCTTGTAGGTTCCCGTCTTAGTCGGGGGGGGGGGGAGGGCCAGAGCCTGCTTGAAAATGGACAAATTGCTTGCGGTGAAGTGGAGGGATACACGGGATGTTTATGTTCTGTCCTCCCTTCACGCAGACACGATGATCCAAATTCCTACGGCAACTGGCGTTATGGAGAAACCCCTCTGTGTCCACGAATATAACCTTAATATGGGAGGGGTGGACCTTAACGACCAGCTTTTGGCGCCGTATTTAGTTGCCCGTAAAGCCAGACGCTGGTACAAAAATGTGTCTGTTTATTCCAATTGGCTATGCTGATCGCCTTTGTCCTATACAGGGCATCAGGACGAACTGGATCCTTCCGGGAATTCCAGGAAGAGATCATCCTTGCCTACCTGGACCCAGGAGGCATAACTGCCCCTTCCAGATGCAGTGAGCCGGCTGCATGAGAGGCATTTTTCACAGGTCTTTCCAAGTACCCCTACCCAAAGACACCCCCCAAAGAAGATGTCGTGTCTGTAGCAGGTGTGGATTTAGGCGTGACACCTGTTTATTATTGTCCCAAATGTCCTGACCAACCTGGTCTCTGCATCGGGGAATGTTTCGAGCGCTACCATACACTAGTGGAGTTTTAGTGTAGGGCACACAAACACAGGGTCTCGAAAGATGTTGGATATCCATCGACATTTTGAGAGACCCAAGCTGGAAAATTGCAGTCCCAAGTCAAGAAACAACAGTTAGAAAGAAAAATAATCCACAAACTTTTGTGTCAGTCATTTTTTATGTTCTTCTACTCTTCCTACTGTACTTTTAATGTACTTTGTTTTTCATTCTTTTGTGACCTGTTTCTCTTGCAGGTACTTGTCAGGTGCCAGGGCATTGATTTTATGTATTCTGACAAACAGCGTTTGCGCTCAGCATATATGGATACCTTTGCTGGCAGCAGCTGTGGTGATTTTCTGATTTCAGCACTGCAGTTCAAATCCTATTTTGGTATACGTGGATAGTGTCGTGTATACCCATCATTAAATTAAGTGGGTGGATGTTTGGGCAGTTAATGGTGTGTAATACTACACATTATTCCTGTGCTGATTTCTGATAGGTTCTCTTTTTTTTTTTTTTTTCGTTCAGCCCACAGGCTGCATGGAAAAAAAAAAAAACGACACTATATGCCAAACAAGGACCAGCAATGTACTGGTACGTTGCTGGACTTTGAGTGGTTATACCAGGATGATTCCTGCAGATTTAGGCATTATCTTGGTATCGTTTTTTTACAGCCAGCGGTCGGCTTACATGTAAAAGCAATCCTAGCGGATAATTGGCCGCTAGACTGCTTTTACATGCAGTGGGAGGGGACTCCCCCCCCCCCCCCCCCCCCTCCCTTTCCGTGGTTTTTCTCGGGCTCTCCTGTCCCACCGGTTAACCCAAGAGTGCAGCTGGTGGTTCAATTATCTAACCATAGAGCTAATTGGTGATGAGAATGGCTCCAATCATCTCTATGGCCTAAGATACCGGAAGCTACGAGCATTTCATGACTTCTGTTTCGCCAGAAATAAACAGGGCCATTGGGAAAGTATTTTATCACACCAATTTTGGTGTGGTCAGAAGCGTTAAGGTCAGAGGAGAGATCTAGAGTCTAAAAGACCCCAATTTTTTTTTAAAAAAAGAGTACTTGTCACTACAGATTGCTATCATAGGGGATATTTAAATTCACTGTGATAATAAAAATGATTAAAAAAAAAATTAAAGGAAAGGTGTCAAAATAACATAAAAAAAGCAAAATTAAAAAAAAAAAAATATCAATCAAGCCCCCCCCCCCCCCGTGCTTGCGCGCAATGCCGCACGCAAGCGTTGGTCTAGTGTCATATGTAAACCGCAATTGCAGCATGCATGTGAGGTATTGCTGCGAACGCCAGGTCGAGTGCAGTAATTCTTGCAGTCTAAAGTGGTAACCTGTAAAGACTTTTAAAGGCTTTTAAAAATGTACGTACTTTGTTGCCGCTGCACAGGCGTGTGCAATTTTTAAAGCCTGTCATCTTTGGTATCTATGTACTCGGCATAAGATCATCTTTTAAATTTTACCAAACAAATTGGAATTGTGTATTTGTGCAATAAATTTTAAAAAATGTATTTTTTTTCCAGAAATTGCGTTTGGAAAATCTGTGCGCAAATACCGTGTGACAAAAAAATTTGCAACATCCACCATTTTATTCTATAGGGCCTCTGCTTTAAAGAAATATATAATGTTTGGGGGTTCAAAGTAATTTTCTAGTAAAATATTTTTTCATGTAAACAAAAAGTCACAGAAAAGGCTTGGTTTTCAAGTGGTTAGAAGAGTGGGTGATGTGTGGCTAAGATTGAGCATAAATGCTGGGACAGTTCAAACACCCCCCAAATGACCCCTTTTGGAAAAGTAGACACCCAAAGCTATTTGCTGATAGGCATATTGAGTCCATGGAATATTTTATCCTAAGTTTTGGGAAGATGACTGTTTTGTTTTTTTGTTTTTTTTACAGAAAGTTGTCACTAAATGATATATTGCTCACGCATGCCATGGGAATATGTGAAATGACACCCCAAAATACATTCTGCTGCTTTTCCTGAGTACAGGGATACCACGTGTGTGAGACTTTTTGGGAGCCTAGCTGTGTACGCGACTCCGAAAACCAATCCCCATCTTCAGGTTTTCTAATGGCGTAAATTGCTGATTTTACTACTGCGCTACCTGTCAGTTTCAGAGGCCCTGAAATTTCAAGATGGCACAAAACCCCCCCAAATGACCCCATTTTGCAAAGTAGACACTCCAAGCTATTAGCTCAGAGGCATAAGTCCATGGAATAGTTTTATATTTTGCAACAAGTTTCGGGAAAATTATTATTTCTCTTACGTCCTCCGACAGTTGCCGCCACCTCTAAGTCATCACTGTTGGGTATTGACTTCCCATCCGCAGGAGTAGCTAGGCATATAGACTTAGTCAAAAGACAAAAGGCATTAGCATATACACACCCATGGGGGCTGTCCCATTTGGTCAATACCCCCCCTGCATCACCACTCCCAACTCAGTTTTAATCTGCCTAGCGTCAGGAGTAGTCAGGCTTACCTTGTGCTGGGGCTTCAGTCTCAGCCTTCCTAATCTTTTATTTGATTTTCTTTGAAAATGTCAGTTTTTTCTCTTACTTTACTAGCTGTTTATTTTGTCAGCTTCTAGTGTTAGTCTTCTCTTCGGATGAAGATGGATCATGCGGTGCTGGGATTTGGACTGACCGCCCTGGTTCTCCAGAGCAAAAGGGTCAGATGAACCCCCAGCCCGCCATCGAGCGTTCAGCTATGGCTCACCCTTGCATTACGAACGACCCATCCCTGTTCGCTGCAGGGATGCAGCCGTGAGGTGGCTACCTCGCAGGACAAATCTGCGGTGCTGCAGTGTCATGTCCCTGGCTCACGGCACTCCCTGTCAGGTGAGGACAGCAGTTTTCCGTGCATAGAGGCTTCCCACGCCATCTGGTACAGGTAAGTACTTCTGTGTGGGGCCTCTGTCTGGGGTGGCAGTCTGTGTTGCTGTGTGTCCCCCATGTCTGTGCCTGTGTGACTCCCTGATGTGGTCCCTGCGGGGATCGCTTGTGCAGTTTTCTGTATGTGTGGGTCCCCTACCCTGTGTCACTTCGGTGCATTGTTGGGGTGCAGACTTTGTGTGGCGACCGCAGCGGAGTGAACTCGCGCGGTCCGCCATCTTTGATTTGGACAGGCATGGTCAGCCTCTCTGTGGGCGATACTGCATGCTGTTTTGGCGCCATCCGCCGCCATTTTGGTGGGTGTAGAACGATCGGTCCGACCGCATGTTCTTGAAGCCTCCAATGCAATCCTATGGGGCAGCCATTTTCCCTAAGACTGAAAGACTTTAAGTTCAGCCTACTTCAGCAGCACTTCCTTTCCATATGCAGCAGGACATCGGTGGCAACACTCTGCGGGCTCTGCAGGTTATCGCTCTCAATATTCCTCTATTATCGCTTCTGGCTCAGTTTTCTCTCTCCTTTTGGGGTCTTTGTCACTGTAGCTGTAGCGGTGGGCTGCGCATTCCGCAGCGATTTAAAAGGGGCAGTACACATTTATTGCACTGTTTTTTTCTGTGAACTTTGAGCAATGGATTCTCAGGAAAGCAAGTTCCCTCCAGCTTTAGTGGGGGTCGCCAGTTCTCCTTTGGCCCCGCTGCGACCCGATTTAGCTGCTGTAGTGGCGACTTTGGTGTCTAATATGGAAATGCTGATGTCTGAACGTGCTGCAAAAAAGAGGCCCAGATTGTCTCTCTCTTCTAATTCAGATGGGGATATGGCTGCTGCTGTGAGCGTGCCCTTTTCAGGGTCCCGCTCATCCCTGGACCCCCCGGGTCCGAGGGGGAGGCTGAAATGGAGGGGGTTGATACCTCCTCCCCAGGGTCACCTGAAGAACGGGCGACCATGGATGAGTTAATTGTTTCTGTTAAGGAAACCTTGCATTTAGAGGATGAGCCCTGTCCGCCGGGCGTTGTGTCCTCATTTGGGACGCACAGGACCCGCAAGCCTGCGCAGGTTTTCCCCTGCTCAGCTGAATTTCATTACACTGTTAATGAAATGTGGCGCACGTTAAAACGTCCATTCCTGGTACCTAGTCGGTTCAAATTGCTTTATCCTTTTGCACCGGCTACGGAATCACGATGGTGTGTGCCTCCACAGGTAGATCACACTGTGGCCGTGTTAAACAAGGCTACCTTGGTTCCTACTGAGGATACCCCGGTTTTCCGGGACCCCACGGACCAGCGGTTGGAGTCTCTAGCTCGCCATTCCTATACGGTGGCGGGTTCATTGCTCAAACCCGTTTTTGCGTCCGTTCTGGTGGCTCAGGCGGTGGCTGATTGGACTAAGATGCTTAGGTGCAATCTCGTGTCTGATGGCGTTCCGCCTGCCCGGCTGGAAATGGTGGATCAGATTCACCAAGGAGTCATGTATTTGTGTGATGCAGCCTTGAATGAGGCCTCCTTAGTGGCTCGCCTTTCTAGTGTCGCGGTACTTAACCGGCGACTGATATGGCTGAAGAGCTGGTCGGCTGACCAGTCCTCACGGAAAACAGTTGCTGATTTTCCCTATGCTGGTTCTCGCCTTTTTGGCGAGGCGTTGGATACTCTAATGAAAGGCGTCACGGGGGGCAAGAGCACTATGCTGCCCCAGAACCCGAAGAACAAGTCCTTTCGGGGCAAGCGGGGTTCTGTGCCTAGATCCAATCAGGGGTCCTTTCGTGCCTTTCGGAACCTATCCAAGGGCAAGCCCTTCAAGGCCCAGGGCAGTCAGAAGAAGCCCTGGGTGGGTAAGCAGAAGTCCGGCAATGCTGGCGTGGCCTGAAGGGGCGCCCTCACCCGTTTCCTCCAACCTTGGTTGTTCCGGATATCGGTGGGTTCTGGAAATCGTTTGATCGGGGCCTGGGGTTGATGGTATCGGCCTTCGAGGCGATACCCTTTGCTCAGTTCCACACGCGGGCTCTCTAAGCGGAGATCCTGGCCAGGTGGGACAGACTGCCTCAGTCTCTGGATCTGTGTGTCTCCTTGAGTCGTCAGACCAGATTGGCTCTTCTGTGGTGGCTTCAGTCCCCGTCGGTGGCGGAAGGCAAGTCCTTCCGTCCATTGGTGTGGACGGTGATTACCACAGATGCCAGCCTGTCGGGCTGGGGTGGAGTTCTGGGCAACCTGTCTGCCCAGGGCACTTGGTCGGAGGAAGAGTCCTCCCTCCCGATAAATGTGCTGGAATTGCGAGCGATAAAACTGTCTCTTCCAGTGGTCGGGCCGTCTTCGAGGCCGTCCTGTCCGGGTACAGACGGACAATGCTACCGCGGTGGCCTACATCAACCACCAAGGGGGCACCAGGAGTGCTCGGGCGGCCTGGGAGGTGACCGACATTCTGTCTTGGGCCGAGGCTCATGTCCCGGCGATCTCGCCAGTTCACATTCCGGGTGTGGAGAATTGGAAGGCCGACTATCTGAGCTGCCAGACCCTGGACCAGGGGGAATGGTCCCTGCACCCGGAGGTCTTTCAAATGCTGTGTGCGAGGTGGGGATCCCCGGACGTGGATCTGTTCGCATCCCGGCTAAATCAAAAGGTGGAAAGGTTCGTGGCAAGAACGCGCGATCCGTTGGCGGACGCCTCTGATGCATTGGTAGCCCCTTGGCATCAGTATCGTCTGATGTATGCCTTTCCTCCGATTCAGTTACTAGCCCGGTTCCTCTGCAGATTGGTCTCGGAACCGCACCTGGTGGCTCCGGACTGGCCACGCCGGTCCTGGTACGCCGACGTTGTTCACCTGGCAGTGGCCGCCTCCGTGGCGTCTGCCTCTGTGGGAAGAGCTCCTGTCTCAGGGTCCGATCTTCCATCCTGCTTTACAGTCGCTGGCTTTACGGCCTGGCTGCTGAAACCCAGGTCCTGAAGGACAGGGGTCTCTCTTCTGAGGTCATCCCTACCCTTGTCAAGGCTAGAAAGACCTCCGGGAAAATCTATTACCGTACCTGGAAGGCTTATTTCGCCTGGTGTGAGTCCAGGGGGTTCTCCCCTCGCTCGTACTCGGTGTCCAGAGTGTTGGCCTTCCTCCAGTCTGGGGTGGACCAGCGCCTGGCGCTGGCCACGATTAAAGGCCAGGTGTCCGCACTGGCTATTCTTTTTCAACGCCCTGTGGCGTCTCACTCTCTGGTTCGCACCTTCATTCAAGGTGTGCGACATTTGGCTCCTCCCAGGAAGGAGCCTTTACCTCCATGGGACTTGAACTTGGTTCTGTCCGTCTTACAGCGTGCTCCCTTTGAAAACATTCGGGAAATATCGTTGCCTCTGCTGTCTAAGGAGGTTGCCTTTTTGGTGGCAATCACTTCGGCTCGCAGGGTGTCTGAACAGGCAGCGTTATTTTGCCGTTCTCCGTACTTGGTCATTCACCGGGATAAGGTGGTTTTGCGTCCGCATCCCTCCTTTCTTCCTAAGGTGGTCTCCGAGTTCCACATTAATGAGGACATTGTCCTGCCTTCGCTTTGTACAAAGCCTAAGCATCCTAAGGAGGTTGCTCTGCATTCCTTGGATGTTGTCAGGACGATCAGGGTTTACCTGTCGTCTACGGAGTCCTTTCGGAAGACGGATTCCCTCTTTGTCCTTCCTGAGGGACCTCGGAAGGGCATGGCTGCTTCTGCAGCCACTATTGCCAAATGGATCAGACAGACCATTGAACAGGCTTACGCCTTGAAGGAACGAGTTCCACCCTTCCCTGTTAAGGCGCACTCTACCAGATCTGTGAGTGCGTCCTGGGCCTATTGGCATCGGGCCTCGGTGGCCCAGGTGTGCAAGGCTGCGACTTGGTTGTCGGTGCACACTTTTTCCAAATTCTACAAAGTAGACGTTTGGGCATCGGCTGATGCTTCCTTTGGCTGCAAAGTTCTCAGTGCGGCAGTGCCATGATGGACCCTTGTGTTTTTTTTCTGGGTCCCTGGCTGTTGGCATGTGCTTTCATGGGCGGTTGCTCCTGTTGAGCATTGTTTTTTCTGTTGCCCGGTTGGGTCTCTTACAGTGCATGTAAGATTCCTTTCTCTGATGTGGGTACTGCGTTGCCTTTTCTACGGTTGTGTCTCCCACCCCTCATGTCTATACGGCTTTGGGACATCCCAACAGTGATGACTTAGAGGTGGCGGCGACTGTCGGAGGACGTAAGAGAAAACGGAATTTTTGTAAAACCTTACCTGTAAAATTCCTTTCTGAGTCCTCCGACAGTCGCCGCCACCTCTAAGAGAAAACGGAATTTTTGTAAAACCTTACCTGTAAAATTCCTTTCTGAGTCCTCCGACAGTCGCCACCCCGCCCCTCTTTTGGGGTTCTTATTACCTACTGTTATGCTACCAAACTGAGTTGGGAGTGGTGATGCAGGGGGGGTATTGACCAGATGGGACAGCCCCCATGGGTGTGTATATGCTAATGCCTTTTGTCTTTTGACTAAGTCTATATGCCTAGCTACTCCTGCGGATGGGAAGTCAATACCCAACAGTGATGACTTAGAGGTGGTGGCGACTGACGGAGGACTCAGAGAAAGGAATTTTACAGGTAAGATTTTACAAAAATTCAGTTTTTTTTTTTTTGTTTGTTTTTTTTACACAAAGTTGTCAGTAAGAGCCGTTCACACTGCCGCGACCATAAGTCGCCCCATGGCGGAGCGACTTTTACCGCGACTTGTGAATTATTTTGCGCGACTTATATGACAGACGACTTTGTGTTTGGCCAATCAGAATGTGTTGTGACCTAATTCCCTTTTCTGTTTTTTTTTTACTAATTTCTTCATTGCCCACCAGTGCCACGTATCCGTGTCCACCAGTGCCACGTATTTGTCCACCAGTGCCACGAATCAGTGTCCACCAGTCCCACATATCAGTGCCACCTATCAGTGTCCACCAGTGCCACCTATCAGTGTCCACCAGTGCCACCTATCAGTGTCCACCAGTGCTACATATCAGTGCCACGTATCAGTGTCCCAGTGCCACGTATCAGTGTCCACCAGGGCCATGTATCAGTGTCCATCAGTGCCACGTATCAGTGCCATTAATCAATGTCCACCAGTGCCACTCACACAGACCAAGCAGAGATAATGGAATATATATACCATTACTTACATGTGTGTGTGTGTATATATAATATACCATACCATACCATACCATATAGGCATGGCTGCAATGTGGGGAATGCCTGGCTAATCTTTCTTCTTCCTGGAAAGTCTGATAAGTCGCTTCAATTAAGACAAGGAGGCGACCCCCATTGAAGTATATGGGACAAGTCGGATCACAGGTCGCCTCAAAGTAGTACAGGACCCTTTTCTGAAGTCGGAGCGACTTCAGTAGTGCCAATTAAGACGGCACTGATTGATTAACATTGCTTTTGTTATGTCAAGCGACCTGGGGCAACACAAGTTGCCTCACAAGTCGTGCTAGTGTGAATGGGCTCTAAATGATATAATGCTCACACATGCCATGGGTATATGTGAAATGACACCCCAAAATACATTCTGTTGCTTCTCCTGAGTACAGTGATACCCCATGTGTGAGACTTTTTGGCAGTCTAGCCGCGTACAGGACCTGGAAAACCAATCCGCACCTTCTGGCTTTCTAATGCCTCGTACACACGCACTGATTGTCGGCCGAACAATCGGCCGTCTTTTGTCCGGTGTTGTTGTGTTGGTTGAAATGTGCTCTAGAGGTGGAGAGAAAGACAATGTGGAGAGGGAAGGAAAAGAAGGATGGAAAGGGAAAGTGGGGTAGTAAGTAGAATAAAAGATGGAACAATAATGAAGGGAAAGGAAATAGTAAAACGGAGAGATTTGGAAGAGACTAATGCTGGCCATACACGTATAGATTTTCGTCCGGAAATTTTCGTTTCAAGAAAATTCGTTTGATTTTCTAATCGTTAGTGGGGTTAAATCGATGTCCTTTTTCGACTGCAGCGACGGGAAAATTCGTAGGGGCAGAAGGGAAAACTTTTCTCGATCAACGAATTTTCGGGCAGTGTATGTGGTAATCGTTCAGAAATTACATTCATTTTAAAATTAAATGTTAAAAGCAAAAGACAATTTTCGAACGACATTCGTCTATTCAAAGAATGTTCAAAGAATGTTCAAAGAATATTCCCGGCCGAAATTCTGTGTGTGTATGGCTAGCATTATGCCCCATACACACGTGCAGATTATCTGCAGACTTTTGTCTGAAGACTTACCAAAACCATATAATATGAGGTCAAATCTAAACACTTTCAATTTGTATGCAATCCGGCAGGCCCTTGCACTACATAGAAAAGGTAAGTCTGCAGACAAAAGTCTGCAGATAATCTGCACGTGTGTATGGGGCATTACTGTCTTAACAATACCTCCTTTTTGAAGGAGTAGTGATAAATGACTAAATATTAAAGGGTTGTTAATTTTTGGAGGATTGTAATATAGTCAGAGATAATAAAGTGGAAGTTCCCATTGTCTTTGTCATTATCTACCTCGTCTGTTTTATATGATATGTTTGTATTGATTTCTTGACTCAAACTAAAATAAAAATAAAGTGATAAATAAAAAAAATAAAAAACAAATGTGCTCTAGACTGCACACAAATTTTGTCGGCCAACAACAACCAACTGCAGAAGTGATGTCATGTTCTGGTCTACTTTTCGTGTGGTTTTTTCTTCTCTGAGCATGCCCAGTCTTGCTCATCTGACTTTTGTTGGCCGAAATCTGTACTGACTGACGAACAATCGGCCGTTCTGGTGACGGCCAACAAAAATTTTATAACATGCACACCAGATTTTGTTCAGGCGAAAAGTCGCAGTCGGTTGTCGGAAGCATCATACTAACAAGCCGACAATCGGCCGATCGGACGTTGGCCAAAAATTTACGGCCAAAAATCGGTGCGTGTGTACGGGGCTTAAGGGCGTAAATTGTTGATCTCCTTACTACCTATCACATTTTGAAGTCCATGAAATGCCAAGATGGCACAAACCCCCCCCAAATGACCCCATTTTGCAAAGTAGACACTCCAATCTATTTGCTGAGAGGCATGGGGAGTATGTTGCAGCTCTCATTTTTTTTTGGAAAATGAAGAAAAAACAGGAAAATTTATTTTTTTCCCTCTTTTTTTCAATTTCCGAAACTTTGTGACAAAAAGTGAGATCTGCAAAACACTCAACATGCCTCTCTGCAAATAGCTTAGGGTGTCTACTTTCCGAAAAGGGGTCATTGGGGGGGTTGTGCTGTCTTGTCATTTCATGGCCTCCGAAACTGATAGGCAGTCAGGAGTGAAATCAACAATTTACACCCTTGGAAAGCCTGAAAGTGGGGATTGGTTTTCGGGGTACTGTACTCGGCTAGACTGCAAAAAAGTCTCACACATGGGGTATCATTTCACATATACCCATGGCATGTGTGAGCAATATATCATTTACTGACAACTTTGTGTAAAAAAAAAAAAAAATTTATATATATTTTTCCTGGAACTTGTGGCAAAATATAAAATATTCCATGGACTCCCCATGCCTCTCAGCAAATAGCTTGGGGTGTCTACTTTCCAAAATGGGGTCATTTGGGGGGGTTTTGTGCTATCTTTGAATTTTAGGGCCTTCGAAACTGTGACAGGTAGTGCAGAGGTGACATGCACAATTTACGCCATTAGAAAACCTGAGAGTGTTGATTGGTTTTCGCGGTCCTGTATGCAGCTAGGCTCCCAAAAAGTCTCACACATGGGGCATCCCCATACTCGGGAGAAGCGGCAGAATGTATTTTGGGGTGTCATTCCACATATACCCATGTCATGTGTGAGAAATTTATCTTTTAGTGACAACGTTGTGTAAAAAAAATAGAATAAAATTGTAATTTTCCCAAAACTTGTGGCAAAATATAAAATATTCCATGGACTCAACATGCCTCTCAGCAAACAGCTTGGGGTGTCTACTTTCCAAAATGGGGTCATTTTGGGGAGGTTTTGTGGTATGTGGTGGTATGTGGTAAGGGTGTGTCTTGACATTTCAGGGCCTCCTAAACCGTTATAGGTAGTAAGAAAATGCAATGAAAAATGTACGCCCTTTGAAATTCTGATGGTGGTGATTTGTTTTCGGGCTCCCGTACACTGCTAGGCTCCCAAAAAGTCTCACATATGTGGTATCCCTGTACTCAGGCGAAGCAGCAGAATATATTTCAGGGTGTAATTACACATATACCCATGGCATGTGTGAGCAATATATAATTTCAATGACAACTTTGTGTAAGGGGGAGGAGATTGTGTGACGTCACCCGCAGTCCCTGTCAGCGGAGCGAGACTCTGCTATTCCATGCTGTATACATCGCTGTTTATCTCCTTATGCAAGTAAGAGGCTGTCTTATTTTTAATAAATGTGTTGGTGTGACTTATTACACTATGGTCTGCCTCTTGCTTTTACATGGGAGCATCTGTCTATGATACTGAGCGAAGGGGATAACCATACTTATTAAGGATCCTGTGTGGAGAGGCCGTTAACTGATTAAGGCTGTTTTTTCACAGCCCTCAGGTGAGAGGCTAGTGTTATCGGTGGAGGTTTTTTTCACTGAGTGTGAGCACCTTATCTTGTTTTTTAAAGCACTGTGCACTTTTCCCTGGATTCATTTATGGACATTTATCTGATTTTATGTGATTTTATGCAATGCAATATTTTATGCAACATTTTATGCAATATTGATTGTTTTAGTCATTTATTCTATTTATCCTTATTGATCTTTTTAGCGCTGCACTGTTTTGTGTTTCATTGTATTATTGAGGTTTTTATATATTTTACCTTGGTGTCAGCTGCTTGGTATTTATTAATTTGCTCGCGCCGATATACCTTTGTTTTACCTTTTTAGCCATGGTATAGCCAAACTATTATTTCTAGTTTGACGACCGCTTGCTGACTAGCTGATTGGGGAAAAGCAAATATGGTATCCAATATATTCAAAATGGGGGGCGAGGCACATACCTGGAAACTACAAACCAGTCAGCCTACCATCAATAGTATGCAAACTATTTGAATAAATCATAATCAACCATATCCAGCAGTTTGCTGATGAGAATAGTATCATTAGTAATCAATATGGATTTATAAAATACTGTTCTTACCAGACCAACCTTTGAACCATTGCTTTTTTTTTTTCCATCTGAAAAGTGCCAGAATGGAGTTCTACTACCTCCAGCGCTACCCCCTTGCTCACAGCTGTCACTTCCATACACAGATTTCTGCCCTCCCACTGTGCAATCTGGTCACCCACTCTTTTATGTGCCTCTCCCCTTGCAGGGGGTGGGGATTGTTATGAGGGCATGGTTGAGTTTCTGCACCTATTTTCTGAGAAAAAGAAAAACTCCGCTTTTAACATTTTATGAGGTGATAGGCTGTAATTTGGATTGGGGAAGGCCTGTGGATGTAGTGGATCTGGCTAGCATCTGTTACAGTACCCCACAACTGCTTACAAATTAAGCTCTTTTGGCAATTAAAAAAATGTATGTACCTGGATAGAAAACTGGTTGCAGGAGCACGTCCAGGGGGTAATGATTAAGAGAACATTTTCTGAAGGTTTGGAGCTGTAAGGGGTGTGCCCCAGGGCTCTGTCCTGGGACCAATTCTGTTTCCTTTGTTCAAAAAAACGATATAAAAGGTTAAAATACATACTGAGTTCAATATTACTGTTTGCTGATGATAAAGCTAAGCAGGGTAATAACTTCACAACAGGATATAGAATCTTTACAAGAAGACCTCAAGGAAATAGGAGGGTGAGCAGCTATATGGTAGGTGAATTTTAATATTGAAAAATGTAAAGTAATACAGTTGGGAATTATAATATGCATACACGGTACTCATTGGGGGGAGAACCTCTGGGGAATGAAAGCTGAAAAAGGATCTGGGGGTCCTAGTAGGTGACAGACTTAGCAATACAAAGAAAGGTGAGAGAGACACCAGGCAACCACATAGTGTAGTATGTCAAATTTATTGAAAACTTATGTATTGCATTCACAAGGATGGGATGTATTGCACTCACAAGGATGGCAGAGTCCAGAGCTTGTGGGTAGGTGTAGCATCTAAGTCATGGAGGGAGGGACAGGATTAGCATAGCTCCTGTGCAGAGACAGTGGCTCCACTGCTACAGGAAGCTGCCGGAGCCAACCGGGATCCAAGAACACTGGAGACACTGTTAAAGACAGTAGCGTCACAACAAGTGGCAGCTTGAAGCTCTTCCCTCTTGCAAAGATCGCTGGGATATGCATTTCAGAAGTCAGGTCAGCCCCTTCGTCAGTCTACCTATTTTCTACCCTTTGGGGATTATATAGCCAATGCACTTGATAGGATTAACCCCTTAGTAAACCAAAGTTTAAAGGAAAAGTACAGCCAAAGATCATTGGTGCTTGATCCCTCGGTTCTCAGTGTTACAGTCAGCGGGGGACAGATGTAGCATCAGAGCGATGCTGCATCCACCTAGGTAAGTATGATTTAAAAAAATCCCATAATTATAATAATATAATAAGGAATCAGTGTATATTATCACTAAATAAAATATAACAAAAGCATCCTGACTGGAGTTTAAATTTATAATGAAAATAAAAAACTAAGGTAATAATAGAAAAAATAAAAAACACAAAGGATAAAAGGCAAGCTAACCATATCCAATAAAAGCAATGAGTAATATGCTATTGTAGCACTCTCCAATGTACAGTCTAGTTGTGAGTAATTGGCCAGGCTGGAGGGCTCTACAGATAATGCCGCTGGTACCCCCCCCCCCCCTCCGGCTCTAAAGGCTACCAGAAATTTCTAGGAGCTAGTGGGTGGAGGTAAAAAGGCTGAGATCTGCATATTCATGGAAATCTGACCAATTCCCAAGCAGGAGGCCTGGTAAGGTCGTTTGGTTGGCCCATGACTATTGTGAAGTCTTGCCAGTGGGGTTGTTGTCAGTGGAAAATGGAGTGCTAAGGCTGTGTCATGGAGCCTGAGAGGGGACTCGGGGCTGACTCTGCCTCCTGGCTGAAGCTGAAGAGAGGGATCTCCGCTACCCTTTATTTTCTTCTAGGAGACGCCCTTGCTAGCATGAGAAGATCTGGGCAGCAGAAGGCCTGAACAGTAGTCTTTTTCAAAGCAGCAAGATTCCAGAGACAGTGTGAGTACCTCTACACTCCCAGGGCCGAAAAGGGAGAAGGCTGCCGGATGCAATATCCAGGTGGGCTGGTATTTTCAGTAGAGGGGACATAGAGCTCCTGCAAGTTTGGGACTTTGCTTAATTCCACTAAGGGGAAACAGAGCTCCTACAGAGGAATTCTTACTGCGAATCTCAGAGACTAATATTGTTCCAAAGGAAATACATGCCAGAATTTGCCATTTTTCAGTGTACAGAGGGAAGGAAGTTGTCCTTGAATTGTCTTATCAAGTCAATTAGTGCATCCCATAATCCCTTTTCCCCATCCAAGTTGTTTTCCTCCAATAAGAAAACAAAAACATGCCCATGTCTGTGTGAAAGTTAGAAAATGCATGTTGCTTGGCTGTGCAGGAATGGGGGAACCAAAATCCAGCGGCCCTCTAAGGGGTAGCACTACACTATTAATTGCTGGATTGAGGAAAAACGTAAATAAGGGGCAAATACACTGATAGATAGTAATAGGAACCATAGCCCTATAATCATTGTCTCCTTCAAACTAATCACAGTGATCGTAAATGTAAACACAGGCATGTGGCAGCCACCACTCTGTTTCCTCACACACCAATGACTGTGATAGGAAACAGAGGGTTTCCTACTGTGAAAGAATCATTGTTTTTTAACCGGTATAACCGAAGCCAGTTACATAGTCCCTGATCTCTAGCCACACTAGTACAGTGTCACTAAACCAGTGCAGCAGCCACTGTGTCCATGATCGCTGGCCTCACCAGCGTAAGCCAGCAACAGTGTTCCTAATCGCTGCCACACCAGTGCCAGTACTTTAAGACCAGTGCAGTCAGCAACAGTGTCTCTAATCACTAGTCACAGTGCCACCAGTGCAGTCAGCAACAGTATCTCCAATCTCTAGATACAGTGCAGCCAGCAACAGTGTCTCTGATTGCTAGCCCTACTAGTCACAGTGTTAACAGATCAATGCAGCCAGCCAGCTTTCCTGATCACAGTCAAACCAGTGTCAGTGATACCAGGCCAGTGTAAGCCAGCAACATTAATCCATATCTCTGCCACACCAGTGTACGCCAACAACAGTGTCCCAAATCACTAGCCACACCAGTAACAGTGTCACCAGTCCAGCATTTGCCAGCAATAGTGTTCCAGATCATTAGCCACATCAGTGCCAGTGTCATCAGACCAGTGCAGCCAGCAACAGTCGTCCGGATCCTTAGCCACACCAGTTCTAGTATTAACAGACCGTTGCAAGCCAGCAATGGTGTTTCTGATTACCACCACACTGGTCACAGTGTCTCCAGACCATGCAAGCTAACAATACTGTTCCTGATCACTAGGCACACCAGTCTCCGTGTCACCAGACCAGTGTAAGCCAGCAACTTTGTTCCCAAAGGCTACCACATCAGTCAGTGTTACCAAACCAGTGTGAGCCAACAACAGTGTTCCTGATCGCTGTCACACCAGTTCCCGGGTTGCAAAAGCAGTGCAGCCAGCAACAGTATTCCTGATCACTACTATACTAGTTACAGTGTCACCAGACCAGTGTAAGCCAGCAACAGTGTTCTAACTGCTAGCCACATCAGTGCCAGTGTAAACTAGCACCAGTGTTCTGATTGCTGTCACACCAGTGCCAATGTCACCAGAACCAGTGAAGCCAGCAAAACGGTTCTGATTGCCAGTAACACCATTTCCAGTGTCAGCAGAGCCAGTCAAGCCACACATTATTTTGATCACAGGCCACACCAGTGTCAGTGTCACCACAGCTAGTCAAGCCAGTAAGTGTTCTGAGTGCTGCCACACCAGTATAGTGTCATCAGAGCCAGCATATGCAGCAACAGTAATTTGATCGCCAACAAGAACCAATGTCCTGAATGCCGGTAGGTAAGTGAAACTTGTACTCAAAGTGAAAATGGATTAGGAGCTGAAAGGCAGTTCCTAAAGAATGGTTGCATTAAGGGATGCTCACACCTGCTTAATTCAAAAAACTTTATTGAAAAACGAGGCATATCATTGTTAAAAATAGCCCCCTATTGGGAGGAATTGCAATGCTTGAAATGGAATCAATTGCAGTGATGAACAACATGAATGACATAAAAACAAAGACAATGACTCCCACACACATAGCTGGCCACACACCCACTGGTAATAGGGATACACCTGTACAGGGACCCACAGTATATAGCTCAAATCGAGCTTGTTAATACTGCCAAGGCCTCTGCTGGTGTATCGGCATGCCACATACCCAGTTTGTCAAGAGAGAGAATTCCCAATGCAGAACTTGATAATATGATGTACCACACTGTATATTATAATCATACCCTCAAACTCATGAACATGACATGAAAATTGGAAAATCTAAAGGGACGTCTGCACATGACATAAACTTCAAACTGGAATCTGATCTGGTCAGAGGACCATGCATCAACTGCAAAATCAAGCCCGGTGAATGATCCGGACCTCCTCTTAAATTGATCGACTGCTGAAGTCCTTGTCGAAACTGTATATGTAATTAAACAATTTGTTGGGTGCCTGACATCAAAGGGAAATGTAGGGTGAAAAGAGGTGGTCTGTCCTCAATTGGGAGTAATTTTTTAGCCGGTCCTTTTATATGATGTAACCAGTGACAATGATACTAGTCCGACTGTAATCAAGGGTATTTTTTTGACCATCATAGTCAGCCAGGGACAGGGATGAATGTTCGTTCAGTATTAGTCCGGTATAAAGTGGGAGCAGGGGAGAGACGCAGGACACGTCATGGACCGCGCAGGCTCACATCGGTAACAGTCATCAATGGGTGGTTGTATTGAACAATATTCAAGATGTATCACAGCTATGCATATCGGCTTAGTTGCCTCCCGCTGCATCAAGACCTCATATTGTGACTACGTATACCTGGTGCTCATAGCCTTTACTCAATCCCCATTACTTTTGCTCACCGTGCATCCATCCATGGGTGGCTGAATCCAGGCAGTGAATGTGTCGGTCTGTCCCCTGGTGCAATGGCCACTTGATTTCGATCGGCTCCTCCAACACACCTTTGATTAGTGGCGTCTACCGCACATGACGGTTCGTAAGTGAAACTTGGCCTTCATTCAGTAGGTGGTGCTGTGCCATTATACCAATGAAGTGGGATCTTTAGAGGAAGATCTTTCCTTGAGAGATCCCATAGTTGTCACAGAGGTTGCAACTGTCTGATTGGATGCTGCAAATTCTTATGACCCCTGGCAGCCATCTTGGATGCTGGCACCATTTGGGTAGACTGAAACGTGTAAATAGGTGAGGCACAGAGACCCCATTCTATTTTGGAAAGTATCAGTGCAGGGAGAGGTTGCTGTTTGAGTAGGGATAGTGCAGGGACACATCTGGTTTCTCAGCAGGCATTCCAGGATTTGGGTTAGCATCTGGATATCTTGTCAGCTGCATAGATTTTCTCTGCATTACAACACTAACCGCCACCCCATCAGGAGAAGCTGTCCTCTGTTAAAGCTGCCTAGGTCTGATGCACTGCTGCAATTCTGTGCCTTACTGAGGGTCTTATCGCTGCAATACTGATCACACATGGTGTGTTTATTGAATTCCAGTGCCTGAAACGGCCAATTGATCCTGCCTTTGTATAATTATATATTTGTATACCCTTGGGTCTTAAATAGGAAAGTGCAGGGAGCACTACAGCCATACGTAGCACCACATTTAGTGTTAACCGGCCCTTAAGATCAGCATTCAGTGCCAAGTTGTATACCATCTGAAGGGTTACAGAGGAGAGGTCCATTTTGCCACCACAGCATCAATATATCCCTTTTGTTTTTGACCCTTTGGGGGTCTCGTCTTTCTGGTGAGCAGGTTATTCATGTGGTGGTGGATGTTCACTCACTCACCAGATACATTCACTCCATCTACGGTTGGATTTCAAATAACTCTACACTTATTTGGACTTTGAATATATATATATATATATATATATATATATATATATATATATATATATATATTCAATCATTTTTCACATACATATTTTTCCAAATTTTTTTGGACTTTATATGATAAATTCAATTTAATTTTTTATATAATATTTGTCACTTCTGGCATTTTTCACTGTTAGATTTATATAAAAATATTCTATATCAATGTTTATTATAGTGCAGCTTTTTTTTCCGTATTTGGCTTTGTATACTGCCTTTGTTTACTGCTTTACAATAAAAAAAGACCTTATACAACACTCCAGATTGTTTGTGTGTGCTTTCCTACCAATTCGGGTACCGTGGTCCCTGGCCACTCTTACATACCAACCAACTTTAGGTACAAGTACAACCACTGCTGAAAATGTCCAAAAAAAAATGTACACAAACGAGGAGGCCTTTCACATTCTCAGTATCAGGGCTGCCATCAGGGGGGGACAGCCCATACACATGTAAGGGGCCCAGGGATTCTGAGGGGCCCGGCCACCCAGGCCCCAACCAACGAGATTGAGTTGTTGTTGTAGTAACTAGAAATTGCTAAAGCAGGGCGGTCGCAGAGTAAACTGATGCAGCCGAAGGGATGTCTCTGCTGGATTGGGCTTTCTCTTTGCTGAATATTTGAGGCCATCTCTTTGCTGGATTGGGATGTCTCTTTGCTAAATATTTGGGGCTGTATCTTTGCTGGATTGGAATCATTTTCCTATGTTAAGTTGTAAGAGTGTTAAAATAAAATTGTGTGCACTGAAGGACTCTGGGGAATATTGGTTGTCAGGCCCAGAGGGGTCCAGGCCTAAAGCTGTCTAAGGGGCCCCAAAATTTCTGATGGTTGCCCTGCTCAGTATAACTGTTGAGAGTAGTGGGGAGGAAACCACACAGTCAGATTCTGATTCAGAATGTGAACCTGTGGAAAGTAGCAATTCAATAAATGCCACCTCTGATTCAGAGGATGAAAGGGTCCCTGCTAAAAGGCAAGCGCCAGTAGTGCTGTACATTCTGATGAAGGGGCAAGCACAAGTAGTGGGGTGTTACAACATCACTTAGAAAGAATTTGCCATACTAGCGTCCCAGAGGCACTTTCAAATCCTTTGTGGCTACCCTCTACTTCAGCAGCACCTTATCCCTTTTAAAGCCCAAGCAGGTATTCAGGTGGAACAAAAGATTTTACACCTGTTTAGTTTTTTTTTTTTTAATGAAGAAATATTACATAGAAACATAGAAAAGTGATGGCAGAAAAAGACAGAGTATTCCCTAGAGCAGGGGTCTTCAAACTATGGCCCTCCAGTTGTTCAGGAACTACAATTCCCATCATGCCTAGTCTTGTCTGTGAATGTCAGAGTTTTGCAATGCCTCGTGTGATCTGTAGTTCTGCAACAGCTGGAGGGCCGTAGTTTGAGGATCCCTGCCCTAGAGTCTGCCCATTTTTTTTTTCTTTATTGTCTGATTTAAATTTATGTTTGTTCCAAGCATTTTTGAAGCAATTTACTGTTGACTGACTCTACCTCTTCTGGAAGTTTATTCCAAACATCAACTACCCTTTTAGTAAAATAATACTTTCTCTTTCAATAAGTTTTTATGGAAATTTTTTAAGGAATATAGTGTACAACTGTGGTCAGATATAAGGATGACAAATGTATAATTAATGACTAACAAGATAGTAGCAGTTGTACATCAAATAGAGAAATTCAGTAAAATAATACTTTCTAAGATTAGTTTTAAACATTTCTTCAGTTAGTTTGAGGTCATGTCCCCGTGTTGTTGATTTTGGTTTCATATTGAAAAAACTGCCCTACTGAACCTTATTCACCCTCTTGATGTATTTAAAGGTTTCAGTCATGTCTCCCCTTTCCCTTCTTTCCTCCAAACTGTACATATTAAGTTCCTAAAGTTGTTCTCGACATGTTTTATCCTTCAAACCTTACACCATTTTTGTTACCTGTCTCTGGTCTCGTTCTATTTTATCAATATCTTTCTGTAAGTGAGGTATCCAGAACTGGACACAGTATTTTAAATGAGGTCTCACTAAAGATCTATATAGAGGAATCAGAACCTCCTTCTTCCTGCTGGTAATCCCTCTAGTAATGCATTCTAGAATTCTATTCGCTTTTTCCACTGCTTATTTTGTAATCATCTGAAATAAGTATGCCCGAATTTTTTATTCTGTAGAACTGGCCAACACCATATACCCAATGTTGTACTCTCTCCAGGGATTCTTTTTCCCTAGGTACATTATATTATATTTAGAAACAATGAATTGCAGCCTCAACCCCTTTTGACCAATCTTCCAGCAATGCCAAATCATGTTCCATGTTACAGACACCTCCAGGGTTATCAACCCTATTACACAACTTTGTGTCATCAGCAAAAATACATACCTTGCCCAACAAACCTTTAGTTATATCACTTACATAGAGATTAAATAGAACAGGACCCAATACAGAGCCTTCTAGTACACCACTAGTGACTGGTATCTGTTCTAAGTGAACCCCATTTACATCCACACTCTGGTATCTGTCTTTTAGCCAACTGCATATCCACTGAACCATCCAAGGGTTAGGTTCTAGCCTGTACAACTTCTGTATCAAATGTCTTGCTGAAATCAAAATAGACTATGTCCACAGCACCACCCTGGTCCAAAAACATTGATAATATAGGCAATAAATTCGATCAGATTATTCTGACTTGATCTGCCCCATGCCGCTCTGGGTCAAGCGAAGTTGTGTGTTTTTAAGTGATCAATGATCATTCTTTTCAGGAGTGATTCGGTTAACTTGACTACAACCAATGTTAAACTCACTGGCCTGTAATTGCCAGCTTCTACCTTGCTGCCCTTCTTGTGGATAGGTACAATATTAGCTGTCTGCCAGTCATGGGGAATATCTCCTGTTAGAAGAAATTAATTAAAACGATCTGTTAATGGTTCAAAAACTATATCTCGCAGTTCTCTTAGAACTCTGGGATGAATACCATCAGGGACCATTGCTTTATTAAGCTTTAACCAAGACAATTCCTCTTCTACCTCTGTCTCTAGAAATCATAAGAATGAACCATCATTGCTAGAACCAATATGACTCCCCAACTTATTATTGTTAATGCAATTTATTTCTGAGAAGACTGAACAGAAGTAATTGTTTAAAGTGGTTGTAAAGGTAGAAGTTTTTTTTTTTTTATCCGAATGCATTCTATGCTTTAAGATTAAAAACTTTCTGTGTGCAGCAGCCCCCCTCAGCCCCCCTAATACTTACCTGAGCCCCATCTAGATCCAGCGATGTTGCAGGAGAGACTTGGCTGTCCGGGACTCCCCTCCTCATTGGCTAAGACAGCAACGTAGCACCATTGGTTCCCCTTGCTGTCAATTAAAATTAGTGAGCCAATGAGGAGAGAAAGGGGAAGGAGCCAGGACAGGCTGCGACTCTGTGTCTGAATGGACACAGGAAGCTTCGGTTTGGGTGCCCCATAGCACTGCTTGCTGTGGGGGCACACAAAAGGAGGGAGGGGCCAGGGGCACCGAAGAGGGACCCAAGAAGAGGAGAACCGGGGCTGCTCGGTGCAAAACCACTGCACAGATTAGCTAAGTATAGCATGTTTGTTATTTTTAAAAGAAAAAATGAGACTCTAGTATCACTTTATATGGTTTGCTACAACCAGTTCTCCTTCAACATATGTGTTAAAAAGAAAAGGAATGGTCTGACATTGTCAACTATAAACACCTCCATCCCTAATACAATGCAAATACGGAGAGGATAGCCCTGTGGGACTTTAAATGAGGTGGATATAGGGTACCAAGTAAAAAATAGTAATTTATTGAATAAAAATATACAAAGCATAACCGGCAAGCAAAGTGCAAGAAAAACACACCTAATAAAATTGCAGCAGCAAAATTGCATAAAGGACAAGAATCTTGTCATAAAATAAAGTAACAGCATACAATGAGTATAATGCATGTACTGATAAACATTGGTCAATTGCATATAAAGCATAACAAAATTACAATGACGGTATTGCATGTTGAGACATATCATGTATTGAAACTCTACGTGTTTCGTGGGTCTGTTGCCCATTCATCAGGAGTATACATGGGTAACCCTATCAAAAAATGAAAAATAGTGTGTGTTGTTAAGTTTGATAAACATTATAATCGGCCAGCAAGCATGGATATTCACCAAGTGTCTACCCAAATGGGGAACCATACTTACATCAGGCCATAATGAATTGGCAAAAACGCTGCTACCAAATGGTGGAGGTGCCAACAGTCTGACTCGGGAGCTGAAGGGACTAGGATCCAAGGAGCAAAGGTGGGGATCAGGTGAGAACATTTGTAGTAAAAAGGTATCCTGTCATGTTTGATCGCATGACACTGACTAAATACAAATGGGTATCTGTAGAAACTAGCATCATCCGTTTGTCTAAGGATATATAAAGTTATATGAAATGTATGTCAAACTTGAAATGATGCACAATGAGATAAAAAGGTAACTGCAAATGCTTTGTGAATAGCATAAAACAGGGGTGAATCGCATGAGACACAGGAGTGAGTCGCATGAGACAAAGGAGTGAGTCGCATGAGACAAATGGGTGAATAGCATGAGACAAAGGGGTCCAAAGAGGGACTATAAGTGGACAGAAACCAAAACTAGGACACCAAAAACAGATACCATGACCAAGAATCCAGTGACCAGTGTTAAGAAATGAAGGACAAGAAAGTGATATGAAATAAAAGAAAAGAGAAAAAAAGTGATAGAAAACAAAAAAAAAAAGATAACTAGGTAAGTAAAGTGTACCTCTACAATGAAAGAATGATTGTGAATGAGAGTAATGAAGGTGTGCCTCCATCTGGCATGTGATATAAAGGTGTCCAATTGAGTCTCAATTAATTACATTTGGTGTAGTAACAAAATGTAAGGAATACATTATATCACACAGAAATGGCAAAAAGGAAAAAAGATCTACACATTATTATGGGACCCTGCTTCCCTTTTCCTTTCCCCTACTTGTTTTTCACCACAGTCCCCATTGTGTTTCTTTTTTCCACTGTAAGGATTGCAGGCTTGCCAAATCCTGCAATCCTTACAAAAAAGCAGATTATATAACCACCCAAGGTTACCCCTGAAGAAGTTACAATTGACTTCAAAACGCGTTGGGTACTTACCCTTGTGTCCCGTGGTCGCTATCTGCTTTATCTTGTCATTGTATTGTATTCAGCTTGCTTCATTTTAACATTATATATGTATTTTCAATAAATAATATCTCCTATATAATTTTTTCTTTGATGTTGTTTTTTGTAGTGCCTATAAAGTCCCACCAATAGGGGAACTCTCTTTTGTCATTACTCAGGGATGTGGCACTCATTAAGGAAGTCTGCCAAGAGCACAATTTCTGTATTTCAGTAAAATTTGTTCTTTTGAACTCTAAAAGTTTTGTTTTTTTTTTTATAAGATTTTTCAGTTCTTGTTTTAATATCAAGCCAAAGATCATTAGAACCCAAATTATCTCCCACCTCAACATGAGACAGTCTATTCCCATTTATCAGTACTAGGTTTAGAATATGGTCACCTCGGGTTGGGCTTTTTGCTAACTGTGTTAGAGAAACCCCATTCAGTGCTTCCATTACATCCCTGCTCCTGCTTGTAATAGCAGTTTGAGAACTCCAGTTATTGTCAGGCATGTTAAAGTCATCCATAATCAAAACCTTTCCCTTCGTTGCCATTTGAGTTATCTCGTCAATCAAGTTATCATAATCTTCAGTCTATCCTGGAGGTTGGTTTACTACACAAATTCTAGGGAAAGATCCCTCTTTGGTTGGAAGGCAGACCCAGAGGGTTTTGAGTATTTAATTTGTTTTTTGTTTTTTTATTAATGTTAGTGTTATGTTAGTGTTAGTGTTATGTTATTTTTGACATCTATGGCAACTCCACCTCCCCTCTTCCCTGCTCTGTCGTTCCTGTATACGGTGTACCCTGGTATTGTTATTTCCCAGTCATTTTAACCTTTGAAACATGTATCTGTAATTGTAACAAAGTCCAAATTGTTCCTAGACATAAGAGCTGTCAGCTCACATAGTTGTTGCCTAAACTACGAGCATTAGTGCAAAAGAAATGACAAACACTGCCATCTACTGCTTTATTTTTACCATCAGAAACCTCAACTGAAGTGACCACTCCATCAGCCCAGTCCTTAGCCACACAAACCCTCACATATGTTTTAACCTGCTGGGGACAGAAATGCTCCTCATCAACTGCATCCCTGCCCCCATTTCTATGTTTAAATGCATGTCCAAACAATTCCTAAATTCTATACTAAGGAACTTAGTGCCCTTGTGTGACGGATGTAGACCATCTCTCTTGTACAGCTTAATGTCAGACCACGGGATAGCATCATGACTAACAAAACCAAAACCTTCAGCTTTGCACAAATTCTTTAACCAAACACTGAACGCTGCTATATGAAATACTTTTGTTTGTTGTCCATTATGCACAGGAAAGACCTCTGAAAATGTAACAGTACACCCTAACTGGTGAACATAGTGGCCCAAATTCTGAAAATCCTTCTGTGCAGAACACACATCATTCAGGGACAAATCATGTGTGCCAAGGTGCACAACAACATCAACATTTCACTAGCTTTTTTGGCAATGTTTAAAACACGCCTTTTATTTCTCCTAACAGTAGCACCAGGCAAACACCTAACTGCCTTTGATACTTCCACTTGAGTTCCCAAAGAAACACCTCTTACAATTGAATCATCAATAAGAAGATGACTTCTCCTTTTAAGAGCCTTATCCGCAACCCCCGGCAGCTCAACAGAACAAATTGGCTTAGACAGCCTCCTAAATTCAGACTGCAGGGCACAAACCAAGGAATTTATACAAGCAATGTCATCATGGAGACTAGAAATCTGCAATCAAATGGGACAGCATCCGAGCTTCCAAAAAGTACCATGAAAAGCAAATGCCAAACAAGTATTGCATTGAATTAAACAAGACATCTTTAAAAAAAGGTTCACCTAAATTCAAACACAGGTACTAACCAAAGATGGTTGGCTGTTTCCAAACTCCTGCTGTTTTCAAACTACTGTTGTTCAAAACTTTGCACTTCTGTCTTGCTGTAATTTGAAAGAGCAAAGTCTACAGAGTAAAGCCCCGTACACACGTACTGATCGTCGGCGAACGATCGGCTGTCTTTTGTCCAGGGCTGTCGTGTCTGTTGAAAACTGCAAAAGACTGCACTCGAATTTTGTCAGTCAACAACAGCCGACTGCAGAAGTGATGTCATGTGATGGTTAACTTTCCTTGTCTTTTTTCTTTTCTGAGCATGCCCAGTCTTGCTAATCTGCTGTCTGTCGGCCGAAATCTGTACTGACTGGCGAACAATCGGCCTTTCTGGTGACGGCCAACAAATATTTTAAAGTCTGCACGACAGATTCTGTTCGGCCGAAAATGCGCTGTCGGCTGTCGGAAGCATCATACTAACAAACCTACAACTGGCCGATCGGTCGGTGGCCGAATATTTACGGCCGACAATCGGTACGTGTGTACGGGGCTTTACTCTAAACATGGGAATCACAAAAAAAGAATGGACTGCACTCCTATTGGTCCTCATACTCAATTCACTATATGCCATTATGTTCCCCAGTTATGTGCTGGACACACTACAAAATAATTATGAGATTTTTGCATTTTAATGGCAACTCCCTGTGCCCTCCCCAAAGTCACCCTGCATATGATTAGACTACATATCAAATTTTTTTTTTTCACAAAAATGTTCTGAAACTCCACACAAAAATATTTGCATTGATGAGACCCCCATTTATTTCCCAGGCAGACAGTATCTTGCCAGTAAACATGCCAGATATGGGGTACAGCTATATAAACTTTGCGAGAGGGCCACTGGGTACACATATGACTTCTACGTTTACAAAGGATGACATAGCCATCTGGAGCCCTCCTGGATGCCCATCTTATGTGGGTGGGCACATTTCAGACACCTCTTTGTGCAGAAAACTATAGCTTGTGATATAATGCGACCAAATTGCAAACGTTTTTCACAAAGACTGGATGCCACAAAGCTAAAAAAAGGGGGAAGAAGGAACTTTTGGCTATAAAATGGACATTTGCATGTTCTATTAACTATATTTCAGCAAGACACTAGTCCCAGCCATTCCCTACAGACAACTGCAGTACTAGAACCAGAGGTATGCTTCTGCTCACCCTTTGTTCAGCCTCCTGTACTTCCTGGAACATAGCATTGTGCTATGGGGGTAGCAATGTACCATTTGCTTAGGCCTGCTTGACTTTTAGGAATAGGGACTGCTATAGGTGAATCTACACTAAGCTATATTCCCTGACCACGTGTAATGAGGTGAGCATTACAGTACACTGTTCTTGATACAATGCTGCCGCTTTTTGTAAAATGATGCAATGGAAGGTACATATTTAGTCCAAACTTTGAAAATTTCTCACTCATGTGGTATTCCCATACTCAAGAGGAGTAGCAGAATGTGTTTTGGGGTGTAATTCTAAGTATGCTTATGTTCTGTGTTAAAAATATCTTAATAAATTGACAACTTTGTTTACAAAATCCAGAAATAAAGTGCAGCGTAACCTCCTTGATGACTACTATGTATGTGCTACACTAAATAATGTGTGACCTGTTCATCCAGAAATAAATAATAATTATTTTTAATTACAATACATAATATCCATGTGTTTGTGTATATATCTTGTAGTCACTATGTTATCTCTAGCCACTGGTATATAGAAATGTTCTATTTATTTTTGTTTTCGGATGAACAGGTCACACGTAGTTTGGTGTAGCACATATATAGTAATCATATAGGAGGTTGCGTGGCACATTATTTCTGATATGTTGATATGGGAACACACATCAGTTTCACAGCTGCAACAGGGAGAGGCATATGTTTGCTTTTGTAACACTTTTGTATACACAGTTGGTGAACATGGAGGAGACATTCTTGTAAAAGTTTGTTTAAAAAATAAATTTAAATTTTCTTTAAGCATTTTCCAAAAAACTTGTGGCAAAAACTGACCTTTTCAAAATAATTACTATGCCTTTCAGAAAATACCTTGGGGTGTGGTCTTTTTGTTGGGGGCGTTTCTATTGTCCTCTACATATAACAGTGCTGCGCCACTTATAATAATATACAAGTGAAAAAATACATGTACAGAAATTCAAGTATATATTATAAATAACCTCAACTGTAATGATATGTGGCAATCAATAATACATGTGATGAAATAAAAAATATATATATGTGACCAATCAATAAATCCATTAAAATGAGGAGTTATGTATAAATCCCCATTAGTGACTATATATAGATGGGTGTAAATATATATGTACGAGATATTGAGTTTTGATTTTACATTTAGTTGCTATATGATTATCAATTATATGAAGTTGTGTGACTTCAGTCTGCAGGCAATAGTAACTTGATTAACAAGTCCATTTGAAATGCCCGCCCTGCTATTTGCACTAGAAAACAAACTGATATGCAGAATAGTACCAGACTGTACTTAAGTTCCTGTTAGCCAGACATTACAGGGCCAGAAAATAATTGGCAATCGTCCATGACAGGTCATTCCTTTATCTCACCCTCTAATTCAAAGACTCAGTCTTTAGATATGCAATGAAGGTGATCGTCGGTTAGGGATGGGCAATTTGCCCAGCAGCGGACCTAGCATGATTAATCCCCCCCCAGAGAGGAGGGCTATCGAGAGGCTGGGTTATGCTCAATATAGGGCGAGGAGGAAGTTGTCCAATCCTGAATGAGATATGCCCAGAGGGAGGAACAGGGCAGGACAGCTGAACCAGATCTATATTATTGTAGGAAGAGGGCGAGAAACTTCCTCTTGCAAGCAGACTAGGATGAAGCTACTGGGGATGGTAAATATAGACTATATATATCACACTTAGAATGTATACATGCTTTTTCTCTTTAGTGTTTGAATACACACGGCAGGCACCATGCCTGAAGTGAAAAGGTAACTTAACTCCATGCTCAATACGTACATGGTATTGTAAATATGGCTATTGTGGGTAATTTGTAAATATCATATACACCAGGAGATCTGTACTAACCATGTGTTGTAAATACTGTTTAGTGTGTAATTTGTATATATTTATATATTATGTAACACTTTCAATAAATGTGTATTGCTGATTGAACTACCTCTTTTGTGTAAAGATCTCTCAGGATCTAGATGTGTATAGGCGCATACTACTACAATGATTGGGGTGTATGCACAGGGACACAGAACAAAAGGCAACAATACAAATGTCCAATAATTAAAAATGTGCAAATAAAAAAAGTGCTAATGCTCTTCTTCCAAAATAAAGTGCTTGTGCTCTCCACCACCATAAAAGGATGGCAGCTCACCTCCTGTTCTGACTCCAGTATCACCAGCGGGTCAGAACCAGCAGTTCCCCACTGGGGATAAAATGGCAATCCTGATGTCAGTAGACGTATATAAATCCAGGAAACACCTATCCTCACGCTCTTTCAGTGCAGTCATGATTTCCCCCGGTGCTAATACAGGGAAGAAAAAGGACAGGATCTAGTGCTCTCTGTTTTAAAAAATGTATTTGAGAAGCAAGGTAAAACACACTCACATAAAAAGCACATATAGCTGTGCGGGCTGGAAATGCAGAATATCCCAAAGATGGATGGCCGCAAAGTGACGTTAGATAAGAGGCTCCGCCCCCTAAACATGTTGCATGAGACGTTGACTTCTTCAGTAGGGGAAACTTTCAAAAGACTTACTATGCCTTTCAGAAAATACCTTGGGGTGTTCGCTTTCCAAAATGTGGTCATTTTGTTGGGGATAATTCTATTGTCCTGGTGCTCCAGGGCCTCCAAAATGTGACAGGTACTAGATGCATAATTTTTGCCCCTAGAAAGCCTGGAGGTGCTCCTTGGATTTTGGAGCCCTCTGTGTGGCTAAGCTGTGAAAAAGTCTTGCATACGCTATATTGTCAAAAGTATTGGGACTCCTGACTTTACACACACATGAACTTTAATGGCACTCTAAATTAAGATGGTTATCATTAACATACGATACAAAAAATGAGTCCTATGGACTTATCGGCAGATTCTATTTGCACTACTTTGTTTTGTAAATTGAAAGCAGTCTCAATTAAAGAGACTAGAATATGTTGGGACCACACTGGATTGAAGAGATATCTGGATGAATCCATGGTCCCTCGTGGTTTATGTATTAAGAAATATCCATCCAACATCTACTCAGATAATTTTCTTACCAATTGGAATGCTATGCTTACCAAATGCTCTTTGGGGTTATTGGAGCTTATAGTGTCACAGGAAGAGACATTGTTGCAGATTCTTAATCAAGAAATAACAAAAAAAGATTCATTGCAAGTCTATCAATCCCTAGAGATTTTTTCAACACTTAATACAGATTTACTAACTTTTATTGATGAGCTGGAGCAAGAAATTTTGTTGACAAAAAGAGACTAATATTTTAGGGACACAGAGGATTATGAGCAAGGCACAGTGGATGTCCGTAACAATCAGGAAAGCCAAGTTAGATCTTAAGAAACAGGAAAGGACACAAACTAAATAATCAGAGACATGTAAACTTTACCTCTCCAGATTTATCGGACAGCCAATCCGAGTTTTCAGATGCAACTGATGGGAGATTGTCAACTACTTCCAGGAGCTCTGTTTCTTTGGTTTTCACTAAGGACACTTCCACCAATGTACTTCAAAAAAACAGCCTGCAACATCGGGCACCAAACATACAAAAAAGAAAGAAAGAGGACAAGGAGAGGAATGTGAGGGAGCAAAAAGAACCACATATCCATGGCGAGGAACAGGAAAGACTGATGCAGGTGAAAAATTTTAATAATCTTTCTAATGACTCCCTGACACCCTTCATAATTTCTCTTTTTTCTAAAGGATTGTCATTTGCACCCCATACACATTTTGATATCTTTTAAACTTTATTGAATGTGAACCGATTTGTCTGAAATATTTTATTGAGAAAGCATTTTTCTGTTGAGGCTGAACCAGCTGCAGTCTCTCAAGAGTCCTATTTGAATGAATCAGATGGCTCTGATACTGTTAATTTTGAGGACCTCCGAGGTCCATTCTTAAGAGACTGCAGTCTGATTCTTCTGGTGGAATGTATTGTGTGGAAAGGGATACATTCATATAAAAAAAGGTAATAAATATTTTTATCCCATTTATACAAGAAGCTCACAAGTTGAAATGTTTCAGTGACTAGTGGAAAGGGATCTCCTTGAATAGGATAGTATATCTGTTACTAAATCTATCCCTGCTAGAAACAACCTAAATAAATCTGAAAGGGAAGCCCTCACACATGAAAATGAGATCAATGAAATCAGTGGAGTTGTGGTGATCCTCTCTTCTAGGGAATACAAGAGAGAGGCTATGCGACAGTTGAGCGACACTTCTACATACCGTGCCTAAAGTCAGATCCCACCAAAATATTTCTATACCAACTATCTCAACATCTAGAGATGGGTGCACTAACATCGAAGGTAGCTTATTCCCTGATAGTTGAGTTTCCAGTTACTCTGGTTTTTCACCACTTACCTAAAGTCCATAAGGATAAGATTCCTATCAAGGGACGACTGATTGTTGCAGGCATCGGCTCCCTGCTTGGGAAATTTGGACCATGGGGGGATCAGTACCTGCAACCCTTGGTTAAAAGGCTTTCAGACTATATTAGGGATACTTCTACCGTTCTATTACACACAAAATGACATCCAGCGGTGGGAGACCTATGTCTGGGCTACTTTGGATGTCAAGTCCCTGTACTCCTGTATTCCACATGACTTGGCACTTGAGGCTCTACATTTTCATCTGCACAGCTATAGTACATATGGTGCAGAGTTAAAGGAATTTTTGGTTTTGTCTGTTTAGTTTTCGTTACAACATAATTATTTTATTTTTGATCAAGTGTATTATTTGCAGTGCAGGGGAGCCTCTAGGGGAGCCAAGTTTTCGCTTTCCCTGGCCAATTTGTACATGGGTTGGTGGGAGGAAATGTTCATATTTTTGCATTCCAATCCTTATACAAAAGCCATCCAATGATATGGCAGATTTATAGATGATCTTATATTGGTATGGGACAGTAGCATTGCAGACTTTTTTTTGTATTATATGTTAATTATAACCATCTTAATCTGGAGTTTAGCCATGAAAGCCATGCTAACACCCGTCAACTATCTTGATGTCACATTGGTGGGTAACTACATTATGGGCAGTGTACAAACTTGCACCTTTTGGAAAGAGAGTGCTGGTAACTCTCTTCTTTTAGCTACAAGCTGTCACCCTACATACACACGATCAAAAGGATTCCGGTTGGTGAATTTATTAGAGCACCGCACAATTGCTCCAGTGCAGATAGCTTCAAGAAGGAATGCAACGTTATCGCTTCCAGACTTAAAGAGAGAGGATACCAGGACTGACATATTAATAGAGGTATTGCTATAGCCTCTAAAAGGAGTAGAAGTACACTCCTCAATAAAACAACTGCTAATAAACATCAGCATAAGAGTAATGGTAATATCCCGGTTACTTTTTGTAACCTTTTTTTCTCATGAATATAGCCAAATTAAGGGAATCATATATCAATACTTACTTGTCCTTAATGCTGATGAAGCTTTAAATCCTGTTCTTTCGAATGGATGCAGGTTTTCCAGCAGGCTTGCTGGGACACTTTGAAAAACATTCTATCCCCCAGTTCATATCAGTCATTGAACCCTACATATATATATAACACCAGTGTATAACCGCGCTAATAGGGCCAGAGATCAAAAAGCTGCTGCTTAGAAGTGAGACAACACCGAACATAAGAAAAAGGAAAAGAAAAGCTGCGCTAATCTGATGTGGAACGACCAAATGCCCCAAAAAGGTGAATGATTAAAAAACTTAACCAATCGTGAACAATAACCATAAAATTATCACAGATAAACGTAAATCACAAATGAAGTGAACAAATAAGTGAATAGTGTCTCTCTTTAGTGAGATAGAAATTATGCACTTGAAATACAATAAATATCAAAAGTCACAAATAAACAAATGTAGTAAATGCAAATTAATCACAAATAAATATACAAATAAACAAATTGTGTCTCAATTAAATAAAAAAAGAGTTCATTGTAGTTGAAAATCCCAAGATGGTGAATAGTAAATAAACAAGGATGAAAATTGAGTTTTCAGCAATACTGACTTCACCATGGTGCTCCGGTTAATAAAGCATGCTCATGAGCTTACCAGAAATCAAAGGAAATAGGCTTATGTAGAGCAAAGGCTCATATCATCCCTTTGGAGAGATCGTTTTCCTCACCCAACCAACTGGGACAGCGGTGTTCCAAAGCACTAATCCTTTATGATGTGTCCGGTATTCTCATAAAAAAGATATGATAGGCTCCATAGTGTTATATCATAAAACACATTTATTAAAATTATATAGTAAAAGTACACTCACATTGAGCAGAAAATAATACCGCATGAAAACAAGTTAAGCTGGCTGGCTCGTATACTAGCCGTCCTTCCGGGAAGTGTGGTGACGTCCGGCGTGCTGATCCTACGCGCTCGTCACAAATTACTTCTATTGGGGAGAGTGATAACACCAAATTTAACACACCTGCTCCCCATTCACACCTTAGACCTTGTAACACTAACGAGTCACATGACACCGGTGAGGAAAATGGTTAATTGGGCCCAATTTGGACATTTTCACTTAAGGGTGTACTCACTTTTGTTACCAGCGGCTTAGACATGAATGGCTGTGTGCTGAGTTATTTTTACTTTACATACTTTTATACTTTTACACTTTACAAAAGAAATAATAAAATATTTACAAAATAGTGAGGTGTGCACTCACTTTTTTGTGATACTGTATGTATGCACCTTGAAAGCCTGAAAATGCTCCTTAGATTTTGAACCTCTTTATGCTTCTAGGCAGTGAAAAAGTCTCAGACATGTAGTATCCCCATACTCAAGAGGAGTAGAAGAAAGTGTTTTGGAATATAAATGTAAGTATGCCTATGTTGTGCATAAGAAATAACTTGGTAAAATGACAAGTTTCTTATTTTTCGAATGATTCTGGCAAAAAATTACAACTTCAAAAAGGTCAACTTACTAAATACATTGGACTATTTACTTTTCAAAAAGGAGTCATTTGGGCAGTGGCGTACCAACAAGGGGGGGGGGGTGGTCCATCCCAGGTACCAATCACTGGGGGGGGTGTCAGACAGGCTGGTGTCACGTATGTAGCATGACTGTCCAAGGCACGTTCATGCCGGTACAAAGCAGTGTCCCAGAATGAAATGCACACACAGCAGCCAGCAACCCTATCAGCTATACGGCCTGTGTCCTGTGTGATTCCCGAACTGGTTGCTATCCGCCTGGTGTCTAGCAACCAGTGATGTCAGGCACACAGACAGGCAGAGGCCCCAGCATTCACAGCGGAGGAGGGTTTAACTTCCAACTCCTCCGCGCAGAGAAACTAGCTCCACCTACCTCCTCCTCGCTGGTCCAGTGGAATGCTCTGCACTGCAGGTAAGTGGATTGTTGTCCTCTTCTTCTGCTAAAAATGTTTGAAATCACTGCCCGTGCCAGTGCCCGACTTCTCATCCCTGCCCAGGTCCCGGCTGAGGGATCTGAGGGTGAGAGAGGACACGATTGCCCTCATCGTGGGGTGGGGAGGGGGTAACATCATCACATGCCCACCTCCTCATCTTTATGTTCAGTGCAGGGTAATAGCCTGTTTTATGTAGGTGATCTAGAGTACTTTAACCACTTCAGCCCCGGAAGGTTTTACCCCCTAATGACCAGACCATTTTTTGCGATTCGGCAATGCGTTAATTTAACTGACAATTGTGCAGTCGTGCGATGCTGTACCCAAAAAAAAATTGATGTCCTTTTTTTCCCCACAAATAGAGCTTTCTTTTGCTGGTATTTGACCACCTCTGCGGTTTTCATTTTTTGCGCTATAAACAAAAAAAGACCGACAATTTTGAAAAAAAAAAACAATATTTTTTACTTTCTGCTATAAAACATTCCCAATAAAAAAATGTAAAAAAAAAAATCTAATTTCTTTATTAGTTTAGGCCAATATGTGTTCTGCTACATTTTTTTGGTAAAAAAAAAAAAAATCTGAAAAAGCGTATATTGATTGGTTTGCACAAAAGTTATAGCGTTTATAAACTATGGAAAAGATTTATGGACTTTTTATTTTTTTTAATTGTTTTTACTAGTAATGGCAGCGATCAGCGATTTTTAGTGGGACTGCGACATTGCGGCGGACAAATCTGACATTAAGTGACACTTTTTGGGGACCAGTGACACCAATACAGTGATCAGTGCTAAAAATATACACTGTTACTGTATAAATGACACTGGCAGGAAAGGAGTTAACATCAGGGGCGATCAAGGGGTTAAGTGTGCTCCTAGGGAGTGCTTTCTATACGGTGTGGGAGATGGACTGACTGCAGGAAGAGAGAGATTTGTGTTCCTGATTAGTAGGAACACACGATCTCTCCCTTCCTGATTGACAGAACAGCCGCCTGCCTTGTTTACATAGGCAGATGGCCATTCTGTCATTCTCCTGCATGATCGCAGGTGGCCGGCAGCCATCGCACCTGCTGATTGGCTCCCGCACACCCCCTAGAGCCCTTCAAGAAAATCACGTATGGGTATGTGATTTTGCGCTTAAGGGCCGCCCAGGCCACAGTCAATTTACATGGGGCCGGGGCATACCAACGGGGGGGGGGGGGGGGGGGTGGTGTTCCGCCCTGGGTGCTACACATTGGGGGGCGTCAGTCTGCCAGAGGTGACACCATACCAAGGGCAGTGAGGGCCCTGGCTGCACCCTTTGGCAATTTTTTTTAAAGGCCAAGCCGGAGCACCCCCTAGTGCCGTGGCCCCACACTAGCCTTGTCTGGTCTTTTCCTCCTGGCTGCTCCTCCCACTGAGTGGTCACTTTGGAGATTGGATCTGTGTTTTTTGTTTATAAAAAGCAGCATTATTTTTCAAGTTGATGTAAAGTTTACAGAGTTGTGCAATAAATATTCTTGATAATATTACAATTTGTTTGTGGGTGTTTTTACATTTTAAAGTTGGGGGGGTGCCAGATATGAAATCCGCCCCGGGTGCTAAATGCTCTAGGTACGCCCCTGCATTTGGGGGTTATTTGTACTGTCCTCACATTTTAGGGCCTCAATAAATCAGGCAGTCAGTACATCAGGGTTGATACATTTCAAATGCATATATACCATAGTTTGTAGTAGACTAGAGCTTTCACACAGACTAAAGAATATACACCTATTTGTTTCGTAACCTCAGAAATGTAGCAGAATACATTTTGGCCCAAATTTATGAAGAAAGATTATTTATCTGCAAAATATTATAACAGAAAAACATTATTTTAAAACAAAATGTTATATTCTAGAAAAAACAAAACAAAACCAATGGCAAATAAATACCACCAAAAGAAAACTCTGGATACAGCAGATACCAAGTAACTTTCAAAGTATCACAGTGCTGAAAACTGAAAATGGCTTTGACATTAGGAGGGTTTAGCATGCTGGTCTTCAAGTCGTTATTGAAAAACTGGAAACTTTATGTAGTTAGGCCTAAGCCAGCACTGTCAGGCTAGAACAACCTCTATATTCTGTTTTATACAGTATATTTATGTGGACAGTGAATGCAGCATACCTCCCAATGGTCCCAGATCCTGTGAGACTGTCCTGGAATTGTAAAGAAAAACTGAAAAACTGACAGGCGGATCTGAACGGACTCCGTGTGTGAAAAAGGCCTAATAGCAGTGATTTCATAATTGGTAACCAGCTGCTACACCTGCAGGGCTCTAATGAGGAAAATTGCAGGGTCTGCATTCCTTAACCACTTAAGCCCCGGAAGATTTTACCCCCTTTCTGACCAGGGGGTATTTTGCGATTCGGCACTGCGTGATTTTAACGGACAATTGCGCAATCGTGCGACGCTGTACCTAAACGATTTTGAAGTCCTTTTTTTTCCCACAAATAGAGCTTTCTTTTGGTGGTATTTGATCACCTGTGCGATTTTTTGATCATGTGCTATAATCAAAAAAAAAAAGCCAATTTTGCAAAAATCATATAAAGTTTTTGATCACTATTAGCCTAGAAAGGTGTGAGTTTTGCCGTCGTCCCTGAAAGGTTTGTATCTGTGGGTTGGTACCTCAAGCCAAGTTGGGTGGGACTTTTTAGGCAGGTAGAAGTATTTTGAAAGATATTGTTTTGTAAAAACAAAGAATATTTAATATCTTAAATATGATACAGGTAAGTACATAATTGTGAGTATTTGGGTGATAGACCCAAGTGAAAGAGTGTCCAAAGTCAGAAAGTTGTGTGACATATGTGAAATCGGTGACAATTTAGGATAATCTCTGTAGAGATTTCTCCTGCGTTTGTCCCTACGCGTTTCGGCTTCCTCTTGAGCCTTTTTCAAGGGTGGTTGTCACCAATTCTGTAATATTTATATACAAATGAGTTAGTTCACAGTTTCAGTTACCACTGATATTAATCAATGTGGTAAAAATAAATATACGTACATATATGTTTTTTTGTTCCGTGTATGATTTTGGTATGCATCATTAGTTAACAGCGAGAACCAAAGCCACCTCCTGCAAGATATGTTGTTTGGTTAGGGTGTAGCAGTTCTAGTAATGTTAATCTGTAGTTTTAATGTGTAAATATTTAACTTACAGTTTGGTAGTGTGTATGGTTGAATGTTTTGTTTGGATTGATTCCGATTTGGTCATGTGCACGTCTGATTCGATCTAATAACACATGTTATTTTAGAGATTTTATATATAAACAATTTTCCCTTGCTTGACAAGGTGTTAAGTCTATATTTCCTATTGATAGCCGAGCCGAGGCCCGCTATTGGCTCCCAGGCTAGTGACGTACCGGTACATCACTTTGCCTGCCCGGGGCTGACCGCCACAGTATATGTACTTGCGGCGGTCGGCAAAAGGGTTAAGATGTGATTTCCTATTGGGAGTATCTCACCAAAAATGAAATTTTTGTTGCAGGGGATGCCTGAAATCCGACTTGTACCTTACTGTAGGCTTTTGGGAAAATCAGTGAGCCAATCACACAAGCAGAATATTCTGTGTACAGAACGCCTCCAGGTAGCTATATTGCATTTCATTTTACAGAAAATTACAGAGCTGCAGATTGAAAAGGAAAGGTCATTTTTAATAACATTCAACTTACAATATGATTTGAGTCGCAATTGTATATCCAATATTGATTTTGTTTTTTATTTGCGATTTTTTTTCACGAAAGTGGAGTTACCCTTTAAGCCTTCAGCATTTTTTGTATTTGTAATAATTGCTAATCAGCCAATCACATGGCAGCAACTTAATGCATTTAGACATCTAGATGTGGTGAAGACAACTTGCTGAAGTTCAAACCAAGCACAACCATCTCTAAGGTTTACAGAGAATGGTCTGAAAAAGAAAATATCCAGTGAGCGGCAATTGTGCGGACGAAAATGCCTTGTTGATGTCAGAATTCAGAGGAGAAGAGATATGATAGAAAGGAAACAGTAACTCAAATAACCACTTCTTACAACCAAGGTATGCAGAATACCATCTCTGAATGCACAACACATCGAACCTTAAAGCAGATGGGCTACAGCAGCAGAAGACCACACCAGGTGCCACTCCTGTCAGCTAAGAACAGGAAACTGAGGCTACAATTCACACAGGCTCACCAAAATTGGCGATAGAGAATTGGAAAAAACATTGCCTGGTCTGATGAGTCTCGATTTCAGCACAGACATTCAGATGGACAAATCTAGGTCCCCTCAGCAACAATAGACCCCACCCCAGGAACATACGGTCCCCCAGCAACAATGGATTTCTCACACAATAGACTCCCCCAGCAACAATGGACATGGTCCCAGAAACAATAGGTCCCCCCAGCAACAATAGACCCCACCCAGTTACAAAAGATCCATCCCCAGCAACAATAGTTCCCCTAAAGGAAAACAGAGAGACCAATTTGTTGCTCCAGGTGAGAGGTGTAATCCTGAGGACAGGTGGGACTTGGTGCTAGCATCAGCTCGCATCCATGTAAATAGGTTTTCAAAAAGCACGTTGTCAGTATAAAACACGTCAACCTTTCTATGGTCTGTGTCCTTGTCCTGGTGGCAGTTTTATACATGTTTCAATAAATCTATTGGGCCGGCAGAGGTATGCAGCCAATTTCTTTCCCGAATAGTTACCCACACACAGCAACAAAATACCACTCCCAGCAATAAAAGATCCACCCCAGCAACATTAGACCCCCAGCAGTAACAACAGATCTCCCAGCAGCCAGCATCAATAGACCCTCCAGCATACAGCAACAATAGACCTCTCTCTCAATAGTTGATTATCAGCAACATAAGACCCCAGAAAAAAAACAGATCCACCACAGCAACAATAGACCCTCACGCAAAAACAGATCCCCACCAGTAACAATAGATCCCCCAGCAGCCAGCATCAATAGACCCTCCAGCACACTTCACACCCCTTGCTATTACATACATTTAGTACTGGAGCTGCCAGACCTGCGTTCCTGCTGAAAAAAAGCCCTGCATGTACTTGTATTTGTATTTCTATGTAGCACTGTCTCCATAGGGCTTGCTGTATGATGACTTGTTGGGCCTCCTCTGATTACCAGCACATAGCCACTTAGGGTACAGTTCAAACATTCATCCTTACTCCCAATGGCTCGTTGCTCAATAAACAGTCCAGGGGTGTTGGTTTTTAGTAATTAATGTGGAACGTGGACTCTTCTAGCTGCAGGGGTGGCCCCCCTCAGGTCAGGCTTCTTGACAGATATCTGTACTCACTGTACTGCAGAATCAGATCCTCCAGCATCTCCTCTCTCAGTCAGCTCCACAGGACCTCTGGGTTAAGTTCCTCTCTAGCTATCTAGGCCCTTAGGTTGACTACCTGAGGCAGCATGGCACCTCTAGAGAGGAGGCAGCCGCCCCCTCCCTCCGGGACTCCGCTATCCAGACGAAAGACCCCATAAACATATGCTCCTGGCTTTTATACAGCATCCCAGCATGCACCGAGGCACTTTCCTCTGCCAAATCACCAGGGCTGTATTAAATGCCTGTACACTCATTCGCCAGGTTTCCTCCCACTTTCCAATATGCCTCCCTATTGGACCAGTGTAAAACACTTCAGACAAACTAAGCTGCTCCGGGACACCATCATACTTGCCAACTTTCCCATTTTTGCAGGGACAGTCCCAGCAAATAGAAGCCTGTCCTTGGTAATTTTCATTGTCCCGGCAAGCACCCGTATATAGGGCTGCCCATAAATGCCCGTTACGGGCAGCCAGTGCCCGTAAAAAAAATGGTTGCGGGCCGACATTGTAACTGTGCATGCGCAGTTCTGACGCCTGCCGGGCTCGGGATAGCTCGTACAAGCTCGGCTGGGCGGGCGCATGCGCAGTTACTTAATGGCACCGCCCAGGGCTGTCTTTAACACAGGACAAAAGGGGCAGCTGCCCCAGGCCCAATCATTGTTGTGGGGCCCAAAGCAGCTGCCTCTTGAGCCGGCACTGCCTGCAAATAGTTGAGAAGTGCATTTGGGAGGGCCCAAGAAAATGTTTGCCCAGGGTCCAATCAATATTAAAGATGGCCGCCTGGCGCCATTAAACCTAATTATACCAGATAGTATATTTAAATTTTATCGTACTTATTTGCACCTTGCACTTTATTTATATTTACATATTAAATTTTTTCTATGGTCACACCTGAAAACATTTCACACTTCAGAATTGCAGGGAATTGTGATGAGAATGTTAAACTTTAGGCAGAAGTAGTGCAGCTGAATGGGAGAATTATTCCAACTCTGCTACTTTGGCCTTAAGTTTGAAATTCCATTTTCAATTTCCTGTAATTCTCTCTATATTGAGTAGACCCTATAATCTGATGATAAGTAGGTGGAGATTAATTATGCGGAGTGGGTGGAGCTTCGGGAAGTGGGTGTGGTAATTGATAGCTGTGCTGCAAAGTGTCCCTGGAAATGTCGGCAGCTATGCACCATGAGCAGACCTCACTAGCAGATCCTGCTGTCTGGTAGGCAGAGAACAGTATAGATTAAAGCCCCGTACACACATAGCGATTGTCGGCCGCAAATATTCGGCCGCCAAACGATCGGTCGATTGTAGGCTTGTTAGTATGATGCTTCCGACAGCCGACAGCGTATTTTTGGCCAAACAGAATCTGTCGTGCAGGCATTAAAACTTTTGTTGGCCAACACCAGAACGGCCGATTGTTCGCCAGTCAGTACAGAATTCGGACAACAGACAGCAGATTAGCAAGACTGGGCATGCTCAGAAAAGAAAAAAGACACGGAAAGTTAACCATCACATGACATCACTTCTGCAGTTGGCTGTTGTTGGCCGACAAAATTCATGTGCAGTCTTTTGCAGTTTTCAACAGACACGACAGCCCTGGACAAAAGACGGCCGATCGTTCGGCCGACGATCGGTACGTGTGTACAGGGCTTTACCTGCAATCCCTCTGATAAGCAGACAGGATTCACAAACTATACTCTCTCTCTAACACCTACCTAGGAGTGTGCTACATCTATAACATGTAGAAAATAGAATTCCTTCAATGTATGTTCATATGTTCCTTGTCAGTTCCATTATTGTGCAATAAACCTGCTTTGCTGTGAAAGTTTGGTGCTTTGTGGTGTATTTATTCCTGCGCATGAGAGGCTCACCACATCTAAGCTCCTCCCCCCATGCTGACTGACTTTGACGGATGAATATAACATCCGGTGACCCAGAGCAGGTCACCTCTGTATTTTTGTAGGACAGCTCTGACACCTAGCGGCCGCTGATGGCATTACCATAAAACAGACGTGGGAACTCCCGGTCGCGGTAGAAGTTTCTGGCCGGTGATTTGTGTGTCTTGCACCTCCCATGAATTGTGCCGGTCGCAGGCTCTGTCCTTGAGAGAGGTGGAGGGCTGTGTCAGGAGCATGCAGGCGGTACGGCGGGTGGTGTGTGCCATGTCCGGAGGGGTGGACAGTGCTGTGGCGGCTCTGCTGCTGAAGAGGAGAGGTGAGGAGGACAGACAGGACACTGCGCCATTCATTACTACTAGGAGGTGTATACAGGGGTCCCAGCACAGGGCATCACCTCTTACCATACTGTACAGCTAGGGGGAGCTCCTGGCCAGGGCGGTGTATGGAGGGCTGTGTGCAGGAAGCAGGATGATACAACCATAGGCGTCCTTCCACATGGATGGTGTATAGTGACCCCCATAGGAGGACTGGGATGGGGGGGGGGGGGGTGCGTCCAGTGCCCTGTGATCCATCATTTGATCTGTGATCACTGCACCCCACAGCTCACCTCTCCTGCACATCACACTGGAACAATGTCACATCTGATCATTTGTTCAAGCTGACCTCTGGGGAAAGGAGAAATCATTCCTTTCAATGGGGCTGCTCCTGAACTGCAAGGGTTACAGCACATGTGTCAACCGCAAGACTGAATCTGGCCCGCAAGAACTCGTTATGTGGCCCTCCAGTTCTCACCCTTCCCTCCCCGCTGTCACTTGTGAGCACAGAACCCTTCTGTGTTTACAAGGGACAGATTTGTTTTCAGTGGTTTCCAAGTGTAAGAGATCTTTCCTGAATGTGAGGATGATCTCCCTGACAGGCAGCGCCGCCTACACAGGGGGAGGTACAACAGAGCCAAATACACGGCTAGTAGAGAGCGCCACCTACACAGGGTGGTACTAGAGTCACCTACGTAGGGAGGGGTAAAAATAGGTAGAGATGCAACACTGTAGGCAGCGCACCCCTGATCCCTGCTCTCTGTAGGCAGCGCACCCCTGCTCTCTGTAGGCAGCGCACCCCTGCTCTCTGTAGGCAGCGCACCCCTGCTCTCTGTAGGCAGCGCACCCCTGCTCTCTGTAGGCAGCGCACCCCTGCTCTCTGTAGGCAGCGCACCCCTGCTCTCTGTAGGCAGCGCACCCCTGCTCTCTGTAGGCAGCGCACCCCTGCACTCTGTAGGCAGCGCACCCCTGCACTCTGTAGGCAGCGCACCCCTGCACTCTGTAGGCAGCGCACCCCCGATCCGTGCACTAAGCAAGAACCCCCCCCCCGATCCGTGCACTCTGTAGGCAGCGCACCCCCGATCCGTGCACTCTGTAGGCAGCGCACCCCCGATCCGTGCACTCTGTAGGCAGCGCACCCCTGCACTCTGTAGGCAGCGCACCCCTGCACTCTGTAGGCAGCGCACCCCTGCACTCTGTAGGCAGCGCACCCCTGCACTCTGTAGGCAGCGCACCCCTGCACTCTGTAGGCAGCGCACCCCTGCACTCTGTAGGCAGCGCACCCCTGCACTCTGTAGGCAGCGCACCCCTGCACTCTGTAGGCAGCGCACCCCCGATCCCTGCTCTCTGTAGGCAGCGCACCCCCGATCCCTGCTCTCTGTAGGCAGCGCACCCCCGATCCCTGCACTCTGTAGGCAGCCCACCCCCGATCCCTGCACTCTGTAGGCAGCCCACCCCCGATCCCTGCACTCTGTAGGCAGCCCACCCCCGATCCCTGCACTCTGTAGGCAGCCCACCCCCCACCCTTGCACTCTGTAGGCAGCGCACCCTTGCACTCTGTAGGCAGTGCACCCCTGCACTCTGTAGGCAGCGCATCCCTGATCCCTGCTCTCTGTAGGCAGCGCACCCCTGATCCCTGCACTCTGTAGGCAGCGCACCCCTGATCCCTGCTCTCTGTAGGCAGCGCACCCCTGATCCCTGCACGATGTAGTCAGCGCACCCCCGATCCCCTGCACGATGTAGTCAGCGCACCCCCGATCCCCTGCACGATGTAGTCAGCGCACCCCTGATCCCCTGCACGATGTAGTCAGCGCACCCCCGATCCCCTGCACTCTGTAGGCAGCGCACCCCCGATCCCCTGCACTCTGTAGGCAGCGCACCCCCGATCCCCTGCACTCTGTAGGCAGCGCACCCACCGATCCCCTGCACTCTGTAGGCAGCGCACCCCCGATCCCTGCACTCTGTAGGCAGCGCACCCCCGATCCCTGCACTCTGTAGGCAGCGCACCCCCGATCCCTGCACTCTGTAGGCAGCGCACCCCTGCACTCTGTAGGCAGCGCACCCCTGCACTCTGTAGGCAGCGCACCCCTGCACTCTGTAGGCAGCGCACCCCTGCACTCTGTAGGCAGCGCACCCCCGATCCGTGCACTCTGTAGGCAGCGCACCCCTGCACTCTGTAGGCAGCGCACCCCCGATCCGTGCACTCTGTAGGCAGCGCACCCCTGCACTCTGTAGGCAGCGCACCCCTGCACTCTGTAGGCAGCGCACCCCTGCACTCTGTAGGCAGCGCACCCCTGCACTCTGTAGGCAGCGCACCCCTGATCCCTGCTCTCTGTAGGCAGCGCACCCCTGATCCCTGCTCTCTGTAGGCAGCGCACCCCTGATCCCTGCTCTCTGTAGTCAGCGCACCCCTGATCCCCTGCACGATGTAGTCAGCGCACCCCCGATCCCCTGCACGATGTAGTCAGCGCACCCCCGATTCCCCTGCACGATGTAGTCAGCGCACCCCCGATTCCCCTGCACTCTGTAGGCAGCGCACCCCCGATTCCCCTGCACTCTGTAGGCAGCGCACCCCCGATTCCCCTGCACTCTGTAGGCAGCGCACCCCCGATTCCCCTGCACTCGTGAGATCTGCATATTCCTACAGATACAACTGGCCCCTTGAGGGCAACCATACTGCTGATACAGTCCTTGGTAAAATTTGAGCTCGTAACCCCTGGGTTAACCACTTGCCATCTGTACCTCCATACGTGTACATAGCTAGACTTCAAGTAGTTTTACCGGTATGATGCCCCTCTTGTAAAAGCAATTCTAGCAGCTAGCTAGTCACTGGATTACTTTTACAAGTAGTGGGAGGGGACGTCCCCCGTCCCCCCCACTGCCTTCCGTGTTCCGTGGCTTTATCGGGATCTCTTGTCCCCTTGGGAGTCCCGATCTACTGGATCAGCCTTGTTGAGCTTTATGATTTAATAACCTGGAGGCAATAATGTCACATCACTTCCAGGTAACCCGGATGTCAACTGCACCATTTTTAAAAATCAAAAGCATTTGATCTCACAGATCTTGGTGGTTTGAATGCTTTTAAGTGCAGAGGAGAGATTTGGGGTCTTATGCCCCATACACACGTGCAGATTATCTGCAGATTTACCTTTTCTATGTAGTGCAAGGGCCTGCCGGATTGCATACAAATTGAAAGTGTTTAGGTTTGACCTCATATTATATGGTTTTGGTAAGTCTGCAGACAAAAGTCTTCAGATAATCTGCACGTGTGTATGGGGCATTATAGACCCCCAGATCTCTCCATAAAGAGTACCTGTCGTATGCCTTTTGCTGTTACACGGGATGTTTACATTCCTTGTGACAGCAATAAAGGTGATAAAGAAAAAAAATGTTGTACTATTTTAATAATGAATTTTCTATGTATTTACTTGTAACACTAACCTAAACTAAATACATCTTTGTTAGAGAAATAAATAGAAAAATGAAAGCAACAGTGTAAAGAAATGAATTTAAAGTGCCCCATGCCCCCCCCCCCCCCCACATGCTCGCACGCAAAGGTGAATGCATGCGTCTGTGCCACATGCATGCAAACAGCTTTGGTCCCACACATGTGAGGTATCATCACAAATGTCAGATCATGGACTGTAATCCTAGCACCAGACCTCCTCTGTAAATCTAAAGTGGTAACCTGTGCAAGCTTTTAAAGCGTCGCCTATGGATAGTAAAATTTTCAGTTTGTCTCCGTTGAACGGGTGTGTGCAATTTTGAATCGCGAAATGTTTGGTATCTTTTTACTCGGTATAACATCATCTTTTATATTTTACCAACAATCTGGTTGTACATTGTGTTTTTTTGCATTACCATTCAAAAGTTTCATGTTTCTTTTCTTCAAAAAAAATTATGTTTGAAAAACCGCTGTGCAAATACTGTGTGACATAAAAAAAAATTGCAAAACCCACCAATTTATTCTCGAAAGCCTCTGCTATAAAAAAAAAATGTGTGTGTGTGTGTGTGTGTGTGTGTGTGTGTATATATATATATATATATATATATATATTAGGGATGCACCGAAATGAAAATTTTGGACCGAAACCGAAAATGCAGGATGCCCTTGGCCGAAAACCGAAAATGACTTTTTCCCCCAAAAAAATTTGAAATGGATAGAACAGGGACATAAACCAAAAACAGGCAGCGACGTACACCTACACCTGTCGCTGCCACCCTGTCACAGTATATGTACTGTGATGGGTTGGCAAGAGGTTAATTTAATTACCAATGGTATTTGTATTATGAGGCATGAGGGGTTAATGTATTGTCACTGCTGGTCACTCCTCTATTAGTGACTGACCAGTGGCAGGTAATTAACCCCTTTGTGCTGCATTAGTGCAACCAGTGTTAATTAACACTGACACTGGTTGCACTAATGCAGCACAAAAGGGGTTAATTAACTGCCACTGGTCAGTCACTAATAGATGAGTGACCAGCAGTGACAATACATTAACCCCTCATGCCTCATAATACTAATAGCATTGGTAAGCTGCCTCAGCTCCCCTCCCCCCTCCCCCACTGCCTCAGCGTCCTCCTCCTCGGGTGTCCTCTCCTGCATTCAAAAGTCCCGCCTCTGGCCGGCGGCACCGCCTCTCAATGATGTCCCTACTACTCTGTGCATTATGAATGGACATACTAGGCGGGGGGCGGGGCGAGCGGCCGCTATAGAGAGAACTATTGTGATCCTTCACTGTCAGCTCCTCACGTCTATGTATGAATGAGAACTGAACTGAGCTGACACCGGGCAGGGGGGTGGGCGGAGCGGCCGCTATTAGCTGTGACTATGTGAGAGTTTCACTTCCCTGACAGGCACGTATCTCCGCTGACAAGGAAGAGAAGCTCTCACATAGTCACAGCTAATAGCGGCCGCTCCGCCCGCCCCCCCGCCCGGTGTCAGCTCAGTTCAGTTCTCATTCATACATAGACGTGAGGAGCTGACAGTGAAGGATCACAATAGTTCTCTCTATAGCGGCCGCTCTCCCCGCCCCCCGCCTAGTATGTCCATTCATAATGCACAGAGTAGTAGGGACATTATTAAGAGGCGGACGGCCGGCCAGAGGCGGGACTTTTGAAACCTGCCCTGCGCTGCGCTGCGCCCTCCTCCTTCCCCACGGCGGCCATTTTTATTTTCGGCACTGTTAACCCATTATCGGCCGAAATGAGAGAGGCTCATTTTCGGCCGATAATTTCGGTGGCCGAAATTTCGGTGCATCCCTAATATATATATATATATATATATATATATATATATATATATATATATATATATATATATATATATATATATATATATATATATATATATATATATATATATATATATATATATATATATATATATATATATATATATATATATATATATATATATATATATATATATATATATATAATATATAATGTTTGGGAATTCTAAGATGTTTTCTAGCAAAAAAATACTGATTGTTGCATGTAAACGAAAAGTGCCGGAAAAGTCCTAGGGTCCAAGTGGTTAAAGGATAAGTTCGCCTTTTTGTAATATGATACACCCGTATTTAGAATGGGTTTCCTCCTACACTCCAAAGACATGCTGGGAAGTCATTTTGGCTCCTGTCTACATTGGCCCTATTATGTGTATGTGTATGTGTGAATGTGAGTAGTAGCCCCTGTTCACACACGATGTGACATGTCAAATTGCAGCCTATTGCCGGCAACCGCACTGTCCCAATCAGAGCAACACAGACTTTGCGGTTCCTGCACTAATTTTGGTGACTTCAGGGGCGATTTTCAATAGACATCTGTGCATGAACCCGCACAGATGTCTTTCACATTTCCCTCAAATTCGCACTTAAATTTGGGTTTGAAATCGTGCGAATTCAGCTCAACTCGCATGATTTCAAACCCGCGTTCAGTGTGAACGTACCCTTAGAGACATTTTGATTGTAAAATCCTTGAGGGCAGGGGCTGATGTGGATGTACAATATACTGTATATGTAAAGTGCCGTGTAAATTTTCAGTGCTATATACAGTATCTCACAAAAGTGAGTACACCTCTCACATTTTTTGTAAATATTTTATTATATCTTTTCATGTGACAACACTGAAGAAATGACACTTTGCCACAATGTAAGGTAGTGAGTGTACAGCTTGTATAACAGTGTAAAGTGTAGCTCCCCAGTGCCTGCAGCGCTCATGCAGCCCCAGACCATGACACTCCCACCACAATGCTTGACTGTAGGCAAGACACACTTGTCTTTGTACTCCTCACCTGGTTGCCGCCAAACATGATTGACACCATGTGAACCAAATACGTTTATCTTGGTCTCATCAGACCACAGGACATGGTTCCAGTAATCCATGTCCTAAAGCTGGATGCACACTATCCAATTTTCTTTTCCTTTAGACTTACCAAAACCATATAATATGAGGTCAGACCCCCCCCCCCCCCTTCAGCCCCTGCAGCAATGCTGACAGCATTCATACGTCGATTTCCTAAAGACAACCTCTGGATATGACGCTGAGCACATGCACTCAACTTCTTTGGTGGACCATGGCGAGGCCTGTTGTGAGTGGAACCTGTCTTGTTAAACTGCTGTATGGTTTTGGCCACCGTGCTGCAACTTAGTTTCAGGATCTTGGCAATCTTCTTATAACCTAGGCCATCTTTACGTAGAGCAACAATTCTTTTTTTCAGATCCTCAAAGAGTTCTTTGCAATGAGGTGTATCTTTGAACTTCCAGTGACCAGTATGAGAGAGTGAGAGCGATTGCACCTGAGACCTTGTAACACTAAGGGGTCACACGACACCAGGGAGGGAAAATGGCTAATTGGGCCAAATTTTGGCATTTTCACTTAGGGGTGTACTCACTTTTGTTGCCAGCGGTTTAGACATTAATGGCTGGGTGTTGAGTTATTTTGAGGAGATAGCAAATGTACACTGTTATACAAGCTGTACACTCACTACATTCCATTGTAGCAAAGTGTCATTTCTTCAGTGTTGTCACATGAAAAGATATAATAAAATATTTACAAAAATGTGAGGGGTGTACTCACTTTTGTGAGATACTGTAAGTACCTATAATAAATAAACATGTTACTATGCAGAGGCTGACCTCTCCCTCAAGAATTTCCCAGCGTGCTTACTAGCTAGCCTGCAAACAAACCAAATCGACCCCGTTTAACAATTCACATTACAAACAGAAGGTTTGCAAATATATGTGGAAGCTGCAGTGCCCAAAGCTTTTTCCCAAATTGTCTTTCAGGACAGCACCTGGAGAGAGTGTAGCTCCACCCAATTTTCCAGGAAACACTGCAGGCACCACTTTAAAGCCCGGACCCTTCCACCTTGGCCTCAGTTGTAGTGTTTCCTACGCCATGGTGGAAGCACTGCAGGGGATCAAGGGTGTGCTATGCTCTCTCCAGGTGGGGAAGGGTGAAGGGCAAACTTGTATGCTTAGATTTTTTACTGGCGAGCTATCCCAGCACCCCCCCTCCCCCCTGACGGGAGGGGGGTGTTCCGGAGTCTGCTCTTCTTCGAGCCCGGCGAGGGGGGGGCGAGCGGAGGTTCCGCTCTAAGAGACCAGGGGGTCTAGGGCTTGGAGAGCAGGCTGCGGCAGGCGCAGTTCTCGTGTTGCAGGCTCTTCACTCGTTCTGGGTGGCGGACGACGTAATTTCCGGTGAAGAGGGACTTTTGGCGGCATTCTACGGCTTCTGGTTCCAGCTGCTGCAATGCAGCGGGAGGAGGCGGCCCCTGCTGGTGTATGTCCGGTCCTTGCAGCAGCAAAAGGACCGGGAATTTTGAAAATAGAGCTGCTGGATGTCCACTGAGCCCTCTGCAGCAATGGATCCAGGCGAACCAGGGGTGGTAGCAGGAGCCACCAACATTAGCCAGACCCAGGTAGGCGAGGTAGAGGCCTGACTGATTACGCTGGGTCGATGTTATTCCCTCTCTTTTCCTTCTCTTTGGGGGGAGGTGGGGAGCCTGTATCACACTCCAGTGTCTTAATTAGGGAGTGTGATTAGGATAGTGATTTGATGGTGTGTTTTTGTTGTTCTCACTATCTTTTTTCAGGGGGTCTTCTAGTGGGAATGTTATGTTTGTGCATGGTCGTTTGGTGTCTTTCAGGCTAAAGCCAAAGAAAGGCCAAATATTCTTCCCCTCTCCTTCCAAGAAGAAATGTCCCTCCTGTAAAGGTACGCTTAGGGACTCCTGGACCAAGCCTTTTGGTAAGGCCTGTATAGCAGATATAATCAAGGAGGAGACGTCCTCTGCAAATTCTTCTGCCCAACCCAGTGAGCTTCTCACTTCTTTCCAGAAAGTGTTGGCAGACACTTTTCAATCCTTTTTGGATAAACGTCCGGTAGCACAATCTAGCGGTAAATCCACCAGCTAGTCCACCCCCCCCCCCCCACTTCTGTCCCTAGCGAAAGTGATTCAGAGGAGCGGGGGTAAGTATTTCCCCAGGATCAGACGAAGTGGAAGGTGAGGAGAAGGTGTCTTCCTCACGTTATAGACTGTTCCTGGAAGAGGTGGACAACCTTTTAAAGACCATTCATACCACCCTAGACATTAAAGAAGATAAAGCTCAGTTATCTCTGCATGATGAGATGTATCATGGTATGGGTGAGGTTAAGTGGCAGTTCACATTTGTGCGATCACAGAGATCGCATGTAATTCGGCGCGCACTGCTCCTAAAATTACATGCGATGTCTGTGCGGTGCAAATTCAGCCATACAGTTTGTATGGCTGAATTCGCACCGCAATCGCACTGAAACACGCACAGGACCCTTTTTTTGGTCCGCAGCAGAATCGGATCGCATGGTGGTTCACACTAGTGCGATCCGATTCTGTGCGAACTTTCAGATCGCACTGCGATATGCGATCTGATCTGGGGGTGTCGTTAACTCTGAGTTGACACCCCCAGCGTATCGCATATGGCAGTGTGAACTGCCTGTTGTGCGGATGCGATGCGGGAACACGCTGTATATTCGCAGCGTTCCCGCATCGCCTAAATGTGAATCGACACTAAGCATCGAGTATTCCCGGTTCACAGGGTCCTGTCAGAGGCTGTAAAAAGGGAATGGAAAGATCCAGAGAGGGCCCCTTTTTTTTCCTCTCGATCACCAAAGAGGAGGTTCCCTTTTGATGAGGATAGTGCCCAGGTTTGGAACAAGAGGTCCAAACTCGATGCGGCTTGCTCCCAAGTTTCAAGTAATACGGATCTAGCGTTCGAGGATGTGGGAGTACTGAAGGACCCCATGGTAAGAGAGCGGATTCCCTATTAAAAAAGGCCTGGGACTCTACGCTAACTAATCTTAAATCGGCGATGGCTTCAACTGTAGTAGCCAGGAATCTGGACCATTGGCTAAACAACTGAAGGGGCATATTGAGGCAGGGACCCTTCGTAAGGATCTGCTGGACACTTTTCCAGTCTTGCATAAAGCAGTTGGATACATGGCCGATGCCTCTGTAGAATCTGTAAGATTGTCCGCAAGATCTTCAGCAATAGTAAACGCTGCATGTAAGGCATAGTTGGTTAAGACATGGTCAGGGGCCTCCAAAGTGAAGCTGTGTGGTCTTCCTTTCGAGGGGGGATCTTGTGTTAGGCCCTGATCTTGAGGCTGTTTTAGACAGAATGGCAGACAAGAAAAAAGCCTTTCCAGCCAAAAAGAAGGTAACGCCACAGGTTAAAAATAATTTTCGTCCTTTCACCAGACCCAGGTTGCTAAGGAAGCAGGATACAAAAGACCATGGAGGTCTCAAAGGGGTAGAGGTAGGACAGAGGTTCTGTTCCGGCCTCCCAATCAACCCCCCAAGAGTCAGTGACGGTTTTTCAACTGTGGGAGGAGGGAGGACAGAGTGCCACCTGGAAAGTCTGGGCTGGCTCCTGAACAGAGAAGTCAAACCTGATCCCTTCCCAGTAGGGCTGAAGGATAGTCGATGTGATATCGACTATCGTGCTGTGGGCGTGGGCGATAGTCACATCACCAAACATACAATAGAAGGCATAGGCAGGGAGAAGTCGGAACTCACAGTGGTTGTAGAAGGTAGCAGAACACAGCCTGACATCCATCCCACACACGTTCAGTCTGCCTGCTTGCAGCTAGTTCTCCTGACTGGCTGTTAAAAGTAAGCTTGTTAGTGGCAGTGACTTTGGCTAGGAGGGTCAGTGAGAATCAGACTCCTTGTTTATACTATTTTTAGGGGCGTGTAACGGTTTAGGGGGGTCTATAAAAATACTATAGCCAGGTGGCTTCAGTTGGCCATTAGAGAATATTATGTGGCCTCGGGAGTGGATCCTCCCATAGGTGTTTGTGGCCCATTCAACCAGAGCGATAGCAGCTTCTGGGCAGAATGAGCAGGGGCTTCTCCAGAGCAAATCTACAAAGCAGCTACTTGGAGGAGTTTTACTACGTTTACCCGCCATTACAGGATGGATTTGCTTTCAGCAACGGCGCAATCTTTTGGCAGGAAGGTTCTGCTGGCGGTGGTCCCAACCTAGAGTAAGTTCTTGCTTATCTCCAGGTGCTGTTCTGAAAGACGATTTGGGAAAACCTTAGAGTTAACGGTAACAGTATTTTTAGGAGTCTTTCAGGACAGCACCTATTACCCTCCCTTGATTTGTATTTACTGTGGTGGTGTTGCCGTTTTGTTTACATTTTTCAGCATGGCTGGAGGTACTCAATAACAACTGAGGCCATGGTGGAAGGGTCCGGGCTGTAAAGTGGTGACTGCAGTGTTTTCTGGGAAATTGGGTGGAGATACGCTCTCTCCAGGTGCTGTCCTTTAAGAGGAAGTAAACCCTCCTCTGCAACTTTTACCTATAGGTAAGCCTTATCATAGGCTTACCTATAGGTACTGTAAATATCTCCTAAACATGTACCGTTTAGGAGATATTTACCTTACATGCAGCCAGTGACATCACTGGCGCATGCGCTCTGAAGGAACGGCCGCTGGTGCCGGAAGTGACACGGGAGTGACGTCGCCGCGGCTCCGGCCAATCGGATGGCCGGATGCCGCGATCCCGGAAGACAGGCAAAAAGAACATATCGCCCGTCATACAGCTAAGCGGGCGGCACGGCGGGGGCTCGTTCTAAGGTAAGTATTTCATAATGAGCTAGTATGCGATGCATACTAGCTCATTATGTGTTTCTCTTTCAGGTTGGAAAAAATATATATATTTTTTTTTTTTTTTTTTATGGATTTACAACCTCTTTAACCACTTGCCGACTGCCTAACACCGATCTACGTCGGCAGTCAGCCCCTCACAGGCAAAGTGACGTAGGGCTACGTCACTAGCTTGTGAGGGTCTAGGGAGCGAGCGCGCGCCCCCGGAGGCGCGCTCCCGCGTGGTCACGGACCCCCCCGCGCGTGTGACCAGCGGACCCGATGTCCGCCGGTCACTCGGCGGGGGAGAGGGAGAATGTCAGGCAGCTTGTGTAAACAAGCTGCCTGTCATTCTCCTCGCTGTAAAGACACTGATAAAACAGATCTAGTATGTAGATCCGTTGATCAGTGTCCTTACAGCTCAAGCCACAGCCAATCACAGTAGAAAGCACGCCCCTAGGGATACACACAGCCCCTCCCTTCCAAATAAAGTTAACCCCTTCACAACCAGTGTATTTTTACAGTAACAGTGCATATGTATAGCACTGATTACTGTAGAAATGTCACTGGTAACCCTAAAAGTGTCACAAATGTCAGTCAAGGGTCCGATCTGTCCGCCCCAATGTCGCAGTACCGCAAAAAAATCGCAGATCGCCGCCATTACGCGTTAAAAAAAAAAACAACAAAAATGACAAAAATCTTTCCCTTTGTTAGTAAACGCGATAACTTTTGCGCAAACCAATCAAAATACGCTTTTTGCGATTTTTTTTTTTTTTTTTTTTTTTTTTTTTTTTTTTTTTTTTTTTTTTTTTTTTTTTTTTTTTTCCCAAACATATGTAGCATAAAACAAATTGGCCGAAAATTTTAAAAAATTTTGATTTTTACTTTTTTTTTGGGGGGAATTTCATATAAAAAAAATGTGAAAAATATTGTTATTTTTGCAAAATTGACGCTCTTTTTTTGTTTATAGCGCGTGATCAAAAAATCGCACAGGTGATCAAATACCACCAAAAGAAAGCTCTGTTTGTGGGAAAAAAAGGACATCAAATTAGTTTAGGTACAGCGTCGCACGACCGCGCAATTGTCCGTTAAAGTCAAGCAGTGCCGAATCGCAAAATACCCCCTGGTCAGGAAGGGGGTAAAATCTTCCGGGGCTTAAGTGGTTAAAGACTCTTAGAAATATTGTTACCGTTAAGTCTAACTAAGGTTTTTGCCTGTTAAGCTGTCCCTAGAGGGATGAAGATCTGGCAGGGTCAGCAGCGACGATCCATGTACGGACACGGTGATTGTACATAATATTTGAACAAATTGCTAAATATCCAATAGGCATAGGCACCACACCCCTTAGAAATAATAGATAAGAGACATTTGGGGATAAATGGGGGTTTTTAAGGTGTTGGTACACAAAAAAGTATATATTTATTTATATATAACATTAAAAAAATATTTTTATTTGTATAAAATATAAAAAGCTATATTAAAAGGAATTGTTTTATACGTGCAATGCAGTTAATCAATTTTACTCTACATATTTTGCTATGGTTTAGCTTCTTCAGGAGTTTAATTATGAACTACACTCAAGAACACTACAAGAAAAATATTTATCATTCATCACAAATAAATTACATAGGAAACCATTACATTTGAGTATATGTTCTCAAGCCACACACATCAAAGAATGCTTACACTAATGGGTCCTCTTGAAGGGATATAGGTCCTACAAATATATACCCATCTAAATGGTGTACAATGGGTTAACCAGCAAAGATACTTGAGACACTAGTAGGTAGATTCCAGGTGTATTAGAAAATATATCAAGCCAGGAATAGTAACAGCTGAGAGAGGATGCAAATTGAAAATTATGTTATAGCCGACAAAAAGGTTTTATTATTAAATGCATTTCAAAAATAGGAAATGACAATACATACCAATAGATGGGGAACACAATTTTAATTTTGGACTGAAGTAGTGAGCCGATTATTAAAGCTTTTAGCAGTCCCATTAGTAGGCCTGTAATCCCGCAGAATGGTAAGGTCCCTTTTTAAATAGTTGGTAACAAGACAAATAATGGCCAAATAAACCTTCAATATTCTGTAAAAGAGGGGCAGAGATCAGCCAGAAATCAGATTTTTAACTAGAGGTGGTAAGACAAATAGTGGCGTATTTAGGTATATATATAGATCTTACCTAGTGTCTCAGTACACAATGGCATTAGTAGGCATCCTCACCCCAGAGCACAGCAATGCTGAAAAGGGTCACTGCCTGGCTCTGTTTGTATCCCCCCCCCCCCCCCACCACCCAGGCATCCAATGGCGCCTTTGGAGGTGTGGACGCCGATATATGACTATCTGTGCGTGCGCAAGATGGCGCCGGATCTGATGTCAGGCGCATGCACCATGAGTCCTTCAGCGCCATCTTGAAAAATCCCGGAAGACAGGCAGAGAGCAAACAGGATCCCCGCAGCCATCCCAGGAATGTGGCAGTTGGAAATGCCAGCATAGCAACACCTGCCCACTGATGTCCCGAGCGTCCGTATAGTAGCCCATCCATACCTTTTTTACACCTATACAATTACAAAACAATGCCATCTAGTGGCCATTAAGGTAAACTTTGTGTTAAGAGAACACATAAAGGATTTATTACCATTTATCCCAAAAGAGGACCTTTACAAAAAGGGCAAGCACCATTGAAAGGTGGTTGAGGGCAAGACATAAATGGCAAACACCACAATCAAACGATTAACAAATTAGTTCATATGAAATACCAAAACTGCATTATTGAACTAGGCAGCAGGGATGCCGATGCACGGGACCAGCGGCACCTATTGCCACCGGCCACTTGCGATCGCTCCCCACTGAGTTGGAACACCGGTCAGCTGTTGTAAACACTCTCTGAAATGATCACGGAGTACCTGTGATCCTCCTATATAGGATAACAGGTCTCTGTGATCATTTCACAAGTCCCTCCCCCCTACAGTTAGAAAACACTCCCCTAGGTTCTCACTTAACCCTTCTATCACCCCTAGGTTAACCCCTTCCGTGCCAGTGTCATTATTACAGTAACAGTGCATATTTTTTTGAAATATTACTTTATTGAGAGACAGAGGAGAGTACAGCGGGGTGAAATGAATACATTCAAGGAACACAAACAGAAGAAACTAAGCAATTGTACATGGTATACAGTGTTGAGCCTCCACATTCCGGGAGGCATGGGTGTGGACATTAAGGCGGTAGCTTATTCACCACAGTAGTTACATTAACCGTCAAGAAAGCAGAATGCTAAGTTTCTCGTACCATCCACTGCATGCCCCTCCTTTTCAGATGAAAGTAAATAACATTTAACTGATTAATCAATCAATTAAAATTAAAATAGTCGGGACTTTATATGAGGCACTGCCCATCCAGGACAAAGTGCCTCCATCCCTGATGCTTTAGCAAAGTGGGGGGGGGGGGAGTAATGAGAAAATAGGAAAATACATTGTGACAACTGGCACATGTATAACATAGGTAAAACCATATATAATATAATAATGTTAATAATAGCCAGTTGTCATATAAGAATTAAGGTAGGGGTATGGGGGGAGTTTGGTTGGGACTTTGCATGAAGTGTGTGGAGACAATTTGTGCGTAGACAAGTAAAATTACATAAGGCGGGTCTCACATGATGATAAAAGTAATTTTATTAACAATGTCATCAACATGTATAAAATAACATAATGGCATAGATATCAGTAATATAACAGATAGATGGTGTGATGACAGACCAGATCAAATACAAGAAGGCTGACTGGTTGTAAACTGTAATGGAGCACTAATTATCAAATAGCATGGTAAAATCCAAAGATATAAAAATAAAGGATGCATCATGGGCAAGCTCTACGTGTTTCATGGAATGAAATCCACTTCTTCAGGAGCGGATGCATCGTATGTTAAGTCCAGCAATTTTGTCAACTCATAAGTGTTGTTGGCAACAGACCGGTAGGTTAACGCCTATGCCGGGAACTGAGGAAGCTCGATCCGCGGCCACCAGGGCATAGTGGAAGAACTATGGGTGACCGCCCATGGTGCTGCTCTCCCCCTCCTCGTGAGCGTCAGCGTGACGTTGGGAGCTGACTGAGGCCACAACCGGAACTCTCTGGTGACTACTACCTTTGTGAATTTTTTCACCATTCTATGGAGACACATTTTCTGTGAAGTTCTTCCACTATGCCCTGGTGGCTGCGGATCGAGCTTCCTCAGTTCCCGGCATAGGCATTAACCTAGCGGTCTGTTGCCCATAACAAGTCAGTACCAGGTCCTCCATCTTGCTGATAGCCTCGAACCCTCCGTAGCCAATCCGCCATTGTAGGGGGGTATTGGCTTTTCCACAGTAAAGTAATGCACGCCACCATAGGGGGGTATTGGCTTTTTCACAGTAAAGGAATGCACGCCTTGGCTGCATTGAGTAGGTGACGAGCAATAGATTTCTTGTACTTCCTTACAGGGATATCCGAGAGGTGGAGTAGGAAGAAGACTGGATCATCTGGCATAACATTTTCTGAGCAATGGATCTGACCCCCATCCAAAATACTGATAGCTTTGGGCAGGACCAAAAGATGTTGAGCGACGTCCCGCTATCCCCACCACATCGCCAGCACTCCGCCGTCGCGTTTGGGAAAACTTTATGCAGTTTGTGGGGTGTGTAATACCACCGGGCTAGCAACTTGAAATTAGTGTCCTGGATATTGGTGCATATAGAGGATTTAAGGGAGAGCAAAAGGATGTTTCGCATTTGCATCGGCGTGAAAGTACGATTTAAGTCAGACGCCCATTTAGTCAGGCATGGTAAAGGAGGCCCATCTGTCGGGGTGGTCAGTAGACTGTACATTAAAGAAAATGTATGCGGGAGAAACCCCGTGTCCGAACAGAACTCTTCAAACGTGGTCAGTCTTCGGTCGACCTGTTTAAAGACCGTGAACATGAAGCGCCAGTTGACCCGGTCAAAGGCCTTCCCTGCGTCGGTATTAAGGAAAACGCATGGGGCGTGGGATTCGTTGGCCACATGGATCAGGTTTAGTACTTTAGTGGTGTTGTCCCTAGCCTCTCGGCCAGGAACAAAACCAACCTGGTCAAGGTGAACAAGGTCAGTAAGGTGCAGGGCCAAACGATTGGCCAAAATTTTTGTGAAGATTTTTAGGTCAATGTTTAGCAGGGAGATGGGCCTGTAACTCCCACAAGAGGTGGGGTCCTTCCCTTCCTTCGGAAGGACAGTGATGTGTGCCGCCAAGGTGTCCCTAGGCAAAGCTGTGCCCTCTTTTGCCGAGTTGAAAAGCCTGACCCAATACGGACCCAGTGTGGGCAGTAGGGCTTTATAGTATTGGAGCATAAGGCCGTCCGGCCCAGGGGCCTTCCCCCAACTGCATGGTACCAATCGCCGGCTGGAGCTCAGCCGGGGAGATCGGCTCATCCAGCTGTGCGCTAGCCTCAGCGGGAAGCGCAGGGAGATGGGACGATGCTATATATTCTTCCATGCCCAGAGTGGAGGGCGAGGTGTCGGCTAAAGAATACAGGGAGGAGTAGAATTGGCCAAATTCTCCTGAGATCTGTTTTGGGAGGGTGATTTTGTGACCTTGAGGAGAGACAATATGGAGGACTTAATTCAAGGGTTTAGGGTCACGTATAGAGTGAGCCAGTAGTTTCTCGCACTTGTCTCCCAGCTCGTAGCCTAGCCCATGGCTCCGCTGCAAAGCCGCTTTAGCTCTATAGAGGAGGAAGTCGGCAATTTGTTGACGTGTGCGCACAAGTTCGCTTTCCAGCGGCAGAGATGTAGCGTGTTTGTCAGGATTCGAGTCGTCGGAGTGTTTCTAAAAGGTGAGTCAATTGTTTATTGCGCTCTTTTTTTAAGTCTAAAGCTGTGTCCGATAAGGAGCCCCTTAATGACGGATTCGTGAGCTTCCCATAGGGTCCCCATATTGCAGTCTGCCAGGAAAGTAAGCCTGGAGTTTGGTGGAGATATCCGCCAGGACTTCAGAGGATTGCAGAAGGCTTTCGTTCAGCTTCCATAAATATCGATGAGATGTTGCAAGATCCGACAAAGAATAGGTAAGCAACACTGGGGCGTGGTCCGACCAGGTGATGTCCCCTATCGACGACGACTTGATCGCATATAGCTATCCGTGTGGGATAAGGAAGTAGTCAATCTGTGAGTAACTCTTGTGCGGTGTAGAATAAAATGAATAATCCCTCTCGGAGGGGTGTTGCAAGCGCCAAATGTCTATCAAATGGGCGTTATGGGATGTCTGCAAAATACGTTTACCAGAAGACGGCAATATTGTTGATCTACCCGTGGAGGTGTCAAGAAGGGGCATAAGTGGGACATTAAAATCCCCGCCTAGAATAAGATGCCCCTCCGTGAAGTCCAAGAGCAGTTTAGTGACGCGAGTGAGAAAAGTGTTCTGTCGGTCGTTGGGTGCCTATAGCGGCGCCAGCGTGAGCTGCGCGTCCCCGACCGACCCCCTAATAAACATATACCGTCCCTCCGGGTCATATAGAGTGGCGCCCAGCGTCCTAGGTAGTTTGAAGGACAGCAAGATGGATACCCCCCTAGACTTGGCATCAGCATTGGACGAGTGGTAAGCTGTAGTGTAGAATCTATTCATAAGCTTAGGAACTATCCACTCTGGAGCGTTTGAGTTCGTCAAGTAGCAGGCGTCTCTTTTCCGGCGTGTTAAGGCCTATGGCGTTCAAGGAGAAAATGGTGAGGTCCTCCATCGCCTGGGCCGGAAGGGGAAGAGCAAGGAAGAAAGGGGGAGAGGGGGGAAGGCTGGCGGATGGAGGAGAGGTAAGGGGAGAAAGAAGTGGACGCAGAAGAAGAGAAAAAGAGAAACCAGAAGGAGAGACCAGAAGCAGCCGGGATGACCGCCCAGGTCCCTCAACACTAAAAAGTGTACAACTAAAAAGTACAATGTACACTTTGTGACAAGTGTCACAGTAGTGTACTGGCCTAAGTGGGGAAGTGAGTCAGACAAGGGAGAATAGGAAAACTAAAGCAGAAAAACACTGTTCTCCCTGATCCCCCTCCCGCCACCCCAGCAACAACAAGAAGCATATGAACATTCAACTGAAACCTGGATAACAACACATGGCAATGCAGGTAATGACATGTAAACTGTGATCAAGATAACAACCCAATATCTCAGAGCCCCACCCAGCAGGCCCACCCCCAAAACAAGCATCTCTTCCCCCCTCCCAGCAAAAATGGGAGACAGAGAACACCCCCGGATCCGTGACCCAGAATCCCACATGTCCCCTCAGATAACAACCATCCAAGACGTATCAAAACATAACAGTTATGATTATCCCCAGGTGCACCAAGCAGCCCAGACACAGCCTAAGCCTCAACTGCATTTGTCTCAAGCGGAGCCCCGCAGGAAACACTGAGCAGGGCCCCCCGAGCGCTGTGGGCAACAGTGCATATTTTTAGCACTGATTACTGTAGTATTGTCACTGGTCCCCCTAAAAGTGTCAAATGGCAGTTAGGGGTCCGATCTGTCTGCCACAATGTCGTAGTCCTGCTAAAAATTGCAGATCGCTGCCATTACTAGTAAAAATAAATAAATAAAAAGGACCTAAATCTTTCTCCTAGTTTGTAGACGCGATAACTTTTGTGCAAACCAATCAAAATACGCTTATTGCGATTATTTTTTGTTTTTTACCAAAAATTGTAGCAGAATATAAATTGGCCTAAAAGGAAAAAATTAGACTTTAAAATGTTTTTTTTTTTTTTTGGGGAATGTTGTATAGCAGAATGTAAAAAATATATATATTTTATTTTCAGAATTGTTGCTCTTTTTTTTATTTTTTTTATAGCGCAACGCAAAAAATAAAAATTGTACAGGTGATCAAATACCACCAAAGGAAAGCTCTATTTGTGGGGAAAAAAAGGACATAAATTTTATTTGGGTACAGCATTGCACGACCGCGCAATTGTCCATTAAAGTGCCGAATCTCAAAAAATGGCCTGGTCATTAAGGGGGCAAATCCTTCTGGTCCAGAACTGGTTAATATATACCTCCCTGTTGTGAGTCCTAAGTAAATGGGCACAGTCTTGACTTCTTATATCAGGGTGCAGGTGTATGTGAACTTTGAATTTAGCTTTTACCTCCATTGTGCTTATGTGCACATGACTGCATTGCATGTTGCACATGTTGACATGTAATACGCAGTTCTGACCAAAATGCATTAGTGCACCACAATGCACAGCACTGCACTACCATGCATTGTGATGTGCTGCTTCAGAAAAAATGCTGCTTGTAGGGGGAGTGGCTGCCTAAGATGACATGAAGTGTTGCACTTGTAATGACAATTGCAATGTAGCACATTGGACATGAGAACATTTTTGATTACGTATAATGTTTTTTCTTTCAGGTTATCAGGTGACCGGTGTATTTATGAACAATTGGGACATTGTAGATGAGCACGGAGTCTGCACTGCAGAAAATGACTGTGAGGATGCCTACAAAGTCTGTGAGAAACTGGATATACCTTTCCATCGTGTCTCTTATGTGAAGGAATATTGGAATGATGTGTTCAGGTAGCTTTTAACATTTGTACACCCATGTAAAGGAATATATCGAACATGAACATTTACAGCCAGAACATTGCTGGTGGTGATAGTTTGGTGGCTTGCTCCTGCGCTGTGATATTATTTTTCTTTTTTTTTTTTTTTAGCTCTTTCCTGAATGAGTATGAGAAAGGAAGAACACCAAATCCAGATATACTGTGCAACAAGCATATTAAGTTTAATTATTTTCTCACTTACGCAATTGAAAACTTAGGTAAGTCCTTTTTATATATGTCTGTGGTTAAATTCACTGTTTGTCCAATAGCATGTATTATCCTCCACAGCATCCAGTCTAATATTCAAAATATGCATCAAGCAAGCAATAATGTTAACAAAATACTTTCTGAAAACAATGGTATAACTAAAAAGTTAATTTCTTAAGAATCTGATGTAGCCTTTGTTATTCTAAAAAGTTGGTGTCAAGTTTAAAAAAAAAAACAAAAAACAAAAAAAAAACCAGGGTTGATCGGACTGACTTGCCAGACTGCAGGAGATTGACTGACTGCCATGTTGAATCAGAATAATGGCCATAGCAGTGTAGTTTATGTGAAACCTACACATGGGATGTGTCACTATTGGAGTCTCTGTAGTTAGTAAAAGCCTGCTCGTTAAATTAAAATAGAACTATAGGCAAAACCTTTTTTTCTTTTGTTAATTGACGGACACCGCTCTCCAGGATTCTTTGACGGACACAGCTCTTCAGTTAAATGCCTTGCGAGATCGCATACGACCGGCTCTTGGCCTGAGTTGCAGTGTTCCTCCCTCCTGGCCGGCAGCCCCCTCCGTTTCAATACCTAGAAAGTTACGTCTGGAGCGGTGCCCGCCTGGTTCCTGGCATGGTGAGTAGCTGTCCCCTCTGCCCATGGAGGGTTTTGTGGCAGACGTGGGCCCCTCCTTGGGACGGTCGGACCTGTGAGTTCCCATCAGACCCCAACCTAATATGGTGGCCATCTAGCTCCCCCCCCCCCCCATCTGGGGTAGTGTGGTTGTTTGGGATGTGTCTGGGGCTGGTTTATTGTAATGTTGTGAATGTGCCGCGGGCGAATGGGCTATCGGCTGTGGGGGGGGGGGACACTACCTGCTATGGGGGCCCTGTGCCTAGTTCCTACCTTCCCTCGTGCTTGCAGCTTGGGCCCCTGGGAGCCACGTGTGGTGGTCACTTTGTTGTAGCCTGTTTTCAATGGCCGGTGGCCATGTTTGTGTAGTCCGGCGGACATTCTTCGTTGGTCTGACATGCTAAAGCGGCAGCCATTACAAAAGAGCCTCTGGACGGCAATCTCGGCTGTGGCAGCTCCTCCTTTTTCCCCTGGTGCTGACTCCAGGGTCTTTCTCTTTCCCTTGGACGCCGCATGTGGAGCAAGTGCATCCTGATGCAGTCGGAGCTTCTCTGGTGGGGTGGTGAGTCTGGTGTGGTTCCCTCCCTCTCTCTGCTGCAAGTTGTGGGGTGCTTTGTTTGCTGGCGACCTGATGGTTCTACCATTGCGGCGGGGGTGTCCTTTTGCAGTGCTAGACACTTTTTGTGGGGGTCCCCCTCTTTAATGATGGAGTCTCTGGAGCACGTTTCCCCACCTGACCCCCTCTCAGAGGCTGCAGCTCCCTCAGGGACCCAACCATCTATCGATGAACTGATGGCGGTCCTGGAGTCCTTTGTGTCCCAGGTGGAGGTAGCTTTTGGGCGAAGGGCTAGCAAAAAGCACCCCCGCCTTCCCCTGCCTCATCGGTCTCATCAGATCCTTAATCTGACTGGGACCGGATGGGACCCACCCTGTGGGGTCTGCGGCCATGCTCCCTGAATTATCGGATAATGAGAATGATTTCTCCACACCTGTAGCTGCGCACAAGAAGGCACTGGTGGACGCACTGATTGTTCTGTGCGGGAAACTTTAAAAATGGAGGATGTAGCTGAAGCTGCGGCGGAGATGGCTGTCCCCTTTTTGCACTCCCAAGCTGTCTCCCGCGGCAAAACCCCCTTATCCCCCCCCCCCCTATTTTGACAGATTTGTCGCAAAAGAGTGGGAGCATCCAAAATGTCCCTTTTGTGGTTCCTAAACGCTTTGCGGTGAAATACCCCCCTGGTTTCCAGGTTAAATAAGGCAACCATGATTCTGGTTGAGGAATCACCGGTCTTTAAAGATCCAGCTGACAGAAAAGCGGAGGCTGTGGCCCGCAATATCTTTACTGTTGCTGGTTTGGCACTTAGGCCGATCTTCACAATTGCCCTGGTGTGTCACAAAATCTGACCGAGTGGGCTAAACATTTGTGCCGTGACCTAGAGGGTGAGCAGCTTCCCCCCTGCCTTTGCTGAAGTGACGGACCAGTTGGTCCAGGGGCTGCAGTTTATCTGTGATGCCTCTTTGGATGCGGCTCCCCTAAACCCTGGGTTGTCTGTTTTGGTAGTGGTACTTTAAGCCCGTATTGTGGCTTAAGTGTTGATCTGCGGACCAGACCTCTAAAAAAAAAAAAGCTCTGACTGATTTACCTTTTCAGGGCGATTGACTGTTTAGGGCTACCCTGGATTACATCATTAAAGGATTTGTAACCCTAAATTATGCCTTGCTGCCAGCCCCTCTTTCAAGCTCCCATCCTGCACTGTATAAGTGTTTGTAAGAAATGAAGCCCCTAAATAAATAGCTTTTGTGTTATCTTCAGACCAGTCACATGACTCCCGGCCTATCTGCTACTACTATCCAGGGCTACAGCAGGAGGAGCCGAGCTCTCCATCTGTGACGTCAGCCGGGCGTCGCATGACCACAGAGCTGGCCGCTCGGCCCCTCCTGAAGTAGCCCTGGATTGTATTACAGCGGCCGGGAGTCACATGACCAGCCTGAAGCTACTTTACAAAAAGGTATTTGGATGCTTTTTTTTCTTACAAACACTTATACAGTGCAGAATAGGAGCTTAAACGTGAGGGGCTGGCAGTGACATTTTACTTTTTTATTAGCAGCAGTGGGGGGGGGGGGGGGGGGTGACAAAGACACAGACTCTCAAGCTCACAGGCCGGGAGCGGGAGAGGAGAGGATGGGGAGAGCAGAGAGGAGATGACAGGGGTGGGCAGGCAGACCACAGTAGTCAGGGCTCATTAGCCATGATTATCGTGGCCAGCACACAGTTGGGGACACAAGAAGTGGCAGGATCAGCCAGGTTTTTTTACAGTTTCCAGAGGAGCAAGTTGGACAGCACAGGCACTGTGCTGTTTAACCTGCTAAAAGGAAACCGGATCTCTTCCTTTTTTTTTTTTTTATTTTTAATTTTATTTTTTTAGGGTAACAAACACTTTAGAGTCTCACAGGGGGGGAAGAGTATCTTTCTTCCACAGGCTGGAAAGGGTAAGGAACCTCGTCGCAGGCGTAGCCCGTCTTTCTCGGCTCACAAGAAGTTTTTTGTCCCTCCAGGATCCACTGACAAGGGTTCAAAACCTTGTTGTTTCATTAAAGATAAGTCACACTAGGGTGGCTTTGCGCTCGTGTTTGTGTGTTTTTTTTTTTTTATCTAGATGTATTCCTGCTACCCAGAGGATTCCTAGAGAGCAGCAGCACCCTTTTTGACTTGCCTTTTTTTATCAAAAGTCTTGTTATCTACAGCCAGCTGGAGGATTGCTTTCGTTGCTGATGGCGCACCTGCTAGTTTTTTTTTTTTAAACATTAAGGCCCCTTGCAGACGGAGCGGACTCCGCCAAGCTTATCCGCCTGTTCAGAAAGAGATCTGTCCGCTAATCCCCACTGAGCAGGCGGATGACAGGTCTGTGTCCGCTCCGCTATGGAAAGCTGACACTGACACAGCCTGCTCTTCTGTATGCGGCGATCGGATGGAAACAGACTGACTGTGCATTTCCACCCGACTGTTATCCGATCTGCCAGACAGATCCCCATCAGTCTGTTTTTAGTGGACCAGATCGTAAAGCATGCCAGTGCGTGTCAGCTGACATCGACCCCTCCATAGAGAGCTATGGATGGTCTGATCAGATCTGCCTGAAAAACAGACAGGTGGACTTGATCGGTCCGTCAGTGTGAAAGGGGCCTAAGGGAATTCCTGGGGGACCCCCCCGGTCACTGGAACAGCAATAAAAACCTAATGGATGTTCTAATCCCTCTCCACTCTAAAACATTTTAAAAATAAATGTTTTTTCTTTAGTTATACTTTAATTTTCTTGACTGCTCGCAATGCTTAAACATTTACGTGCTACAATAAACTTAAAGATGTTTTTGTCAAGAATTGGTGACCATTTTATGACCACCAAAACATTAGAGATGTCTTTGTGTTGAAGCAATCTGTTTGTTTTGTGCTAGGAGCTGATGCTTTAGCCACTGGACATTACGCCAGGACATCCCACGAGGATGAAGAAATATTTCAACATCCATTTATTAAAAGTCCTCAAAGTCTTTTCAGGAATAGATTTGAAGTAAGAGATGGTAAGTGTTATTTCCACAGTTTCTGACAAGTATATGCCTTATCAGTCATTGGCTTCATTGGACAGATTCCAGATTGTGATGTAATTTTTGTTTAGATAGGACACCATTGATATATTTGGCTTATTCATGATTTCCCATATTGCATATTTTGGTCTTTTATGTTTGTTAAAGGGTAGTTGGTAGTGTAACTCCACTTTTGTTGAGAATCAAGCGTCCGCCTACCGGGTGATCTATGTACATTGCAAGGATTTTATCAAACTTTGTTGCAGATTCCTACCTTTTGTGATTCTAAAGAAATCCCTGTGTGTTTCTGTCCTTGTGGGAAAGCGAGTCTAATGGGAGTGGTTTCATAATTTTCAATCAGCTGCTGCACCTGCAGGACACTGCTGAGGAAAGCTGCTGGGCCTGCATCCCTTTTAGACGTGATTTCCTATTTGGAGTGTCTCACTAAAACTGACGACGTTGCAGGGGATGCCTGAAATCTGACTTGTATCTTAGTGCAGACTTCTGGGGAAATTGGTGAGCCAATCGTACTAGCCGGAAATTATGTTTCTGGGTGGTATTCTGTACACATTCTGTGTACAGAGTGCCTTCAGGTAGCCATAATACATTGCATTTTCAGAAAATTACAGCAGCTGCAGATTGAAAAGGAAAGGTAATTTTTTATAACCTTCAATTACAAAATGACTTGAGTCGCAATTGTATATGCTAGTTTGTTTGTTTGTTTTTTTTCTTTATTTGCTATATTTTTCCCACAAAAGTGGAGTTACCCTTAACTAAATTTAGGCCCCATGCACACGGATGTCATAATTTGCTGATGCTTACTCAAGGACTTGGTTACAAAGTCCATGAATTAAAAAAAAAAAAAAAAAAAAAAACACTGTGTTTTAAGACCGAAGTAACGTTGAGTATAGGCGTGTAGAGGTGCGTAAGCATATAGACTAGTAAAATTCTCCTTCATTGCCAGTGTTGTAATATACTCATTTATACTCATTAGGGGTGCGCATCTTCACTGGTTTCATGATTCGATTTGTTTGATTATCCGGTCTTTGATTCCCCGATGCATCGCGATTAATGCCCACTGTTTTTATCCTAAAATTCAAGCAGTCAGAAGAACTACAATTTTTTTTATTTGCTCTTAGCACAAAATCATATTTGGGGGAGGGCAATTCTCATAACCATCCCAAAAGAGGGCTACAAGTTATTCACTTTTTGTTCATTACAGAGAACAAAGGGGCATTCTTTACATCTAGAGGAAAAACAGAAAGCTTCTTTGCCATAAGAGCTGTGAAAATGTGGAATAGACTGAATCTCACAAACTATTTCTGGGCTGCTCAGTGGATTGTTTTAACAAAAACCTGAAATGCGTTCCTGTCCTAAATGCACAAAATAGACGTAACCATGACAGAGGGATGGTGGTGGTGGAAGGATGGGTTCAGGTAAAGAGGGATGTTGGTGGAAGAGATGGGATCAGGCAGAGGGCTGGTGGTGGGAGAGATGGGATCAGGCAGAGGGATGGTGGTGGGAGAGATGGGATCAGGTAGAGGGATGGTGGGGGGAGAGATGGGACCAGGCAGAGGGATGCATCGCTATGCATGTACGCTGTGATTATATTCAACACCCTCTAATACTCGTGTAAACATGCTTAAAGACACGTAAACTTGCGTATGTGAGTAAATTACTGCAACCATGTAAAATTTTCGAGTTTTGTTTTACAGCTTTCATTGCTGTATTACTGATCTTTACTCAGCTTTGTGCATAGTTCGTTAGACCAGCGGTCCTCAACCCTGGCCTACAGGGCCCACTAACAGGCCAGATTTGCAAGATAACTGAAATGCATCCCAGGTGATATCATTTGCTGCTCAGTGATTGCAGTACTGTAGTCTGCATCTCCCCAAGGTAATACTTAAAATCTGGCCTGTTAGAGGGACCTGAGGACCGGAGTTGAGGACCACTGCCATAGACGACCATGGGTCTCATTTCCAATCCATAAAAAAGTTACTTTTTTTTTTTTGTACTCCTGTGTGCAAGAGGCCTTAACCACTTGCCGAACAGTCACGTACCTGGTACGTAACTCGACTTCAAATGGCTATACCAGGATGCAGCCTGCTGCTGCACCCGACGGTCAGCTCTCTTTAATAGAAATCCTAGTGGCTAACTAGCTGCTGGATTGCTTTTACAAGCCGAGGGAAGTGACATCCAACCCTCACACCCGCCTGGCTGCCTTCTGCAGCTTTAACGGTATCTCACTTCCTGCTTTTGTCAGCTGATCAGAAAGTTGTACAAAGCCAATTCGACCCTCGGCTATGGTAACCCGGAAGGGATGACCTGACATCACTTTACCTGAATGTCAACGGTGCCATTTAAAAAACAAAAACAAAAAAGAAATTTGAACATACCTATCTTGGTAGGATCAATTGCTTTTAAGGGCAGAGGAGGGATCTGGGAGTTAAACCCCATATCTCTCAATAAAGAGTATCTGTCATATTCTTTGTGACCGCAATAAAAGTGATATAAAAATTGAAAGCAACAGTGTTAAAAAAAAAAAAAAAAGTAAATAAGATAATCACATTCATATACAAATCTAGCAGTGCAAAATTATATTTAAAGTGCCTAAAATAGTGCAACTGTGCAAAAATTCACAAAAGTATGTAATTGCCAAAAGTGCAAAGTATATCATAGACATAAATATATAAAGTTCATATAATGAGATGTCCAAACTAGGCTGCTTCCAACACAAATATCACAAAGTGCTTCTTAGTGCAATGAGTATGCCACACGTGTATCCACAAGTGCACTGATTCCACCACCACTATGCAGTCACCAGAGCAAACAGGAAAAACCAGCCTGCTACAGTTATGCCATCACATGAGACTTCCTGATCCCCACAATAGATTTCTCAATAGCGATCATACATGTCCCAGCAGCTCGTCCTGTACAGGGAATAGGTCCCCACATGGAGCCCTAAAATCGTATAATGGTTTAGTATTTTTATTTATTTTAAAAAGGCATACAGCTAAAAAAAAAATTCCACTTGGATTAAGCAAAATAAAGCAACCGAACATACCAAGATGGCCACCGCTCCGAAAACCAGGTGCGGTGGCATGACCTCATCGTGTAGTACTAATTTTGCACTGCTAGATTTATGAAAATACACACAAGAGGGCACAAACGCCTAGTGCATTACCACCAAAACCATTTATTAAAAACAAACCCAACAATGTTATACTCACAAAAGTGGAATAAAACCAAGCTTATCAAGTAAACGGCTCCAGCAGGTGAGACAGGCAGTTTTTGTCTAATGCCACACGGTGGAAAAGCTTGTGTTTCAGGGGGACAGAGCCACTATTTGAGTGTTTCCACACTTGAGGACACACACCACTTAAGGAGCAGCTGTACAAGGACGGCCTTACTCCTCTTGTCAGTTGCACACTGACCTCCTCACAAACCACACCAAAAGGAAAAAAAGGGAGAAGCAGGACAACTCAAATCTTCGCAGTAACCCAACAAAAGGTATTTTGCAGCTATGCACAAGGCCCTGTATACATAACAATCTGTGCACTGAGAAACCCCACAATAAACAATCAGTAGTGCCTATATAGAGGAGTGTAACACTTCTTAGCCAATGTGTAGGTATATCATGGCCCTTAGCACCTCACATATGCTCACATTGAAAACATTGCGCTGAATGGTTTTCTATTGATTGCTAGGTTTATATATTAATGTTAGGGATGCACCGATACTATTTTTTTTTTTTAACCCCAAGTACGAGTACCGATCCTTTTTATAAAATACTGGCCGATACCTATAGCCTAGGTAGAATAGGTAGAGGGGTGGTTTGGGAGGTGGGGGGGGGGGGGTGCTAGGGAGTTGGGTGAGGGCAGGGTGGGAGGGGGGAGGTAGAGGGATATGTGAGGGCCGGGTTGTTGGGTGGGAGAGTTGGGATGGAAAAGGCTGTGATCCCTGGGGAGGGGGGGAAGAAGATGGGGATGGGAGGGTGTTTTGGTTCAAATCCCGGACGAACCCCCAACTGTTTTGCTTGCGTCTATCTAGCAAGGTTACTTTGCGGTACAAACAAGGAAACTTAGACCTTTGCGGTGTATAAATGTGCTTTTACTATGTAAAAGCAATCTGTACATACAAAACTATTAAAATATTTAGGAGCATAATTCAAGACTGGCAGATACAGATAAAGATAGAGCAAATATATAATACTTAACTAAAAGAAGTTTGTAGCCATGGAGTCCCATTTGCTATTATGCAACATGGCTCAGGGAAATCAGCAGTTCTTGCTTCATGGATGTTTCTGTGAGACTGACTCTTGCAGCTTTGGGCAGAAGTATTTAGACTTGTGTATACGGACTATATGGCTTCTTGACCAGACATTACAATGCATTAGTGAGCCACTGTAATATATGCAATTTCCACAACAGAGGGTCATTGGGAGACATGGGGGCAGAGTTGACAGTTACCCGGAGGGGAGGAGGAGGCGGGGATGGCACCTGCCAGAGAATATAGCCGGCAGGAGGAGCGGCTTCTCCTCTGCAAGGCATGGGAGATCCCGTGTCCCCCCTCTGCAAGGCATGAGAGATCCCGTGTCCCCCCCTCTGCAAGGCATGGGAGATCCCGTGTCCCCCCTCTGCAAGGCATGAGAGATCCCGTGTCCCCCCCTCTGCAAGGCATGGGAGATCCCGTGTCCCCCCCTCTGCAAGGCATGGGAGATCCCGTGTCCCCCCCTCTGCAAGGCATGGGAGATCCCGTGTCCCCCCCTCTGCAAGGCATGGGAGATCCCGTGTCCCCCCCCTCTGCAAGGCATGGGAGATCCCGTGTCCCCCCCCTCTGCAAGGCATGGGAGATCCCGTGTCCCCCCCCCTGCAAGGCATGGGAGATCCCGTGTCCCCCCTCTGCAAGGCATGGGAGATCCCGTGTCCCCCCTCTGCAAGGCATGGGAGATCCCGTGTCCCCCCCTCTGCAAGGCATGGGAGATCCCGTGTCCCCCCCCTCTGCAAGGCATGGGAGATCCCGTGTCCCCCCCCTCTGCAAGGCATGGGAGATCCCGTGTCCCCCCCCCTCTGCAAGGCATGGGAGATCCCGTGTCCCCCCCCTCTGCAAGGCATGGGAGATCCCGTGTCCCCCCCCCCTCTGCAAGGCATGGGAGATCCCGTGTCCCCCCCCCCTCTGCAAGGCATGGGAGATCCCGTGTCCCCCCCTCTGCAAGGCATGGGAGATCCCGTGTCCCCCCCCTCTGCAAGGCATGGGGGATCCATACACCCAGTCCTGGCAGTGTACGGAGTCCTCCTATCTAATCTATTTATCACACATGGAGGAGCAGAGAGCGGAGGACCCCCCGTACCAGCAATTAATGGGGCTCCCATACACACAGAGCCTGTCAGGCTGTAGCCGAGCATCACACGCACATATACGGAAGGTCTCGGTGTGCTCACCTCGTCCACTGTTAGCGACATTCAGGTCCTGTATTCCTTCACTAACCTCCTTGGCCCGGCCCCACTCTGCACTCAACAAAATGTTACAGATCTTTCCCCGGTGTGTCCTTGCCTCAGAGTGAGCGAAGCTCCTCACAGTGGCATACCTCACCGACACTGACTCTGCCCCCTCCCTCCACACACACCAACCATCAACCCCTCCACCCCCTCTTCATACCAACCCTGAGGAATCTCTTCACACGAAACAGGCCCTCATCTATAACACACGCTAGAGGGGAGGAGAAGGCGGGGATGGAACCCGCTAGAGAAGGAGGCATTCTGCTTCCAAGCTGACGTCCCTTCTGGTATCTGTTTCGGGTAACAGCGCTGTAACAGAACCGCGACCCCACAATGTGCTTGTAATACCGCTTCCTTCAGTCTTGAACATAAATATCTGATATTCTATCCGCCCCCATACAAAAATAGCCGAGAATAGCTTGTATAAGATCTGGAACATTTTATTGAACAAACTCACACTGAATATATACCCCACCAGGTCAGGTGCTTGACTACATTATCATATGCAGATGAAATTGTGTACAGAAATATAATTAACATATCTAAGGAACAACCAACACAAACAGTATTCTACTTTCCCACTAGCAACTACTAGAGGACAGTGATTTAATTAAATTGAGCTAATTAACTAGTAGACTTGCCGTCATCTAGCTCATGAAGTACAATACACATTATTATAAGTGTAAACACATCCCCACAGTAGACAATAGGTGAGTTAATCAGCACAATCAACAATGTGTGGAAGACCAGTGGTTAAACTGATGACCTTAGCATCTGCTATGAGTCTGACTGTGCGGAGAAGTCACCTATTGGCAATAGGCAGCTAGGCCTTTAACGTGGATCCTAGGCCTAGAGTCCCAGGGTCTGTGTGTCTTTGGGAGATGTGGACTTGAATCCAAAGTAACATTACTCCAAGGGTCCCCCCAGCATACACCCCACAAACAGCAGTGTTCCCTTACAAGTCAGAGCCCATAGTCAGTTGGCAAGAGGCTAGTCTGCAGTCCCCTCCAGAAGCCCCTATCCTGAGTGAGTTTGTCACAGGCGCATTTGTACCGATACTCACGCTAATGCTTAGTATCAGTGCAACCCTAAAGAATGTGATTTATTTTATATACATTGTGAAATACATAAATACAGGTGCATCTAAAAAAATTGAATTATCATCCAAAAGTAATTTATTTCAGTAATTCCATTCAAAAGGTGAAACTCATATATTATATTATATAGATACTTTACACACAGAGTGATATATTTCAAGCATTTCTTTCTTTTTAATTTTGATGATTATGGCTTACAGCTAGTGATACCGCAAAGCTAGAGTAGGCTCAATGTGGGTACCTCATCCATAATTAACATAGTCAAAGAAGAACCTTGGAACCTTGCTGACTTTAATGGTAAAGGAGAAGGACAGTGAAACAAGAATAAATAAAAAAAGATAATGTTTATCACAAAAATCGTTTAAAAAGCCTCCATAAACCATGAAAAGAGTGCTTCATTGGATGATACAAGCCATACAGTCGAAACTGCAACAGTATTTATTTTCTATATATTGTTAGAGGTCGACTTGTTTCACAAAAAACTTCCTCAGGACCTCATTGTCTTGATAGCAAAGAGCATTGGCATACATTCCCAACAGCCCAAATAAGGATGGCGGTGTGCTGCATGGCGCAAGATACAATGTACAGTGGCGATAAAAATTCTACACACCTGTTAAAATGTGAGGTTTCTGTGATGTAAAAAAAATGAAAAATGAAACCAATTTAAATCCTTTCAGAATTTTTTTTTCACCTTTTTATTGTGACCTATAAACTGTACAACTCCATTGCAAAACGAATTGAAATCTTTGGGGGGGGGGGGGAGTAAAAATAAAAAAACTAAAATAATGTGGTTGCAGAAGTGTGCACACCCTCTTATAACTGGGGATGTAACTGCGTTTAGAATTAAGCAATCCCATTCAAACTCATGTTAAATAGGCGTCAGTGCACACCTGCCATCATTTAAAGTGCCTCTGATTAACCCCAAATTAAATTCAGCTGTTCTAGTAGGTCTTTCCTGTCATATTTTCTTAGTCACATCCTGCAGCAAAAGCCATGGTCTGCAGAGATGAGTAGGAGAAAATAAAAGGCTGGGATCGGCGCTACCTGGTATATGCAGTAACCTAGATCATACAAAGTGATCTTAATATAAAACCATATAAAATGCACAAAATACGAACCAATGAATAATAAAATAGTGCAAGATGAAGTGCAATGTGCAAAATAGCAGAGACAAAATCTGGGCAATACGTATGAGCCCTAAGAAATGCTTTAAGTGCTAAAGATGGATTTAGAAAAACTAATACTACAAAGTGCAAATAAGTGCACTTTTTTGCACAGGGGATTTTTCCTTTTTCCCCTCACCATAATTTATACAATTTATTTACATCGTCACTGTTTACTCATTTTATACTATCACTCAGGCTATTAAGATCCTGGTTCACATTTTGGATATATAGTGCCTGCACCTCACAATAAATTATTTATTTGCACTTTGTGGTATTAGTTTTTCTAAATCCACCTTTAGCACTTTAAGCATTTCTTAGGGCTCATACGTTTTTAGCCCAGATTTTGTCTCTTTTGCACATTGCACTTTCACTTCATCTTGCACTATTTTATTATTCATTGGTTCACATTTTGTGCATTTTATATGGTTTTATATTAAGATCACTTTGTATGATGGTTGGTTACTACATTTACCAGGTAGCGCCGATCCCAGCCTTTTATTTTCTCCTAGTCATTTCTGGCTCCTATTTTATTAGGGGTTGGTTGGTGGCAGCTTCTATACCTGTATATTTTATACTTATCTTTATTATGGTCTGCAGAGAGCTTCCAAAGCATCAGAGGGATCTTATTGTTAAAAGGTATCAGTCGGGAGAAGGGTACTAAGAAATTTCCAAGGCATTAGATATACCATGGAACCCAGTAAAGACAGTCATCATCAAGTGGAGAAAATATGGCACAACAGTGACATTACCCAGAACTGGATGTTCCTCCAAAACCGATGCAAAGACCAGAAGAAAACTGGTCAGGGAGACTGCCAAGAGGCCTACAGCAAGTACTGTCTGTGTGGCACATGTGAGAACAATCTCCCGTATTCTTTATATATCTGGGCTATGGGGACGGGTGGCAAGAGGGAAGCCTTTTCTTACGAACAAAACATCCAAGCCCGGCTAAAGTTTTCAAAAACACATCTGAAGTCTCCCAAAAGCATGTGGGAAAATGTGTTCTGGTCTGATGAAACCAAGGTTAAACTTTTTGGTCATAATTCCAAAAGATATGTTTGGTGCAAAAACACTGCACATCACAAAAAGAACACTATACCCACAGTAAAGCATGGTGGTGGCAGCATCATGCTTTGGGGCTGTTTTTCTTCAGATGAAACAGGGGCCTTATGAACAGTTCCACATACCACTCAATATTGGCACAAAACCTTCAGGCTTCTGCTAGAAAGCTGACCATGAAAAGGAACTTCATCTTTCAGCATGACAACGACCCAAAGCATACATCCAAATCAACAAAGGAATGACTTCACCAGAAGAGCCCAGATCTGAATCCAATTGGAAATCTGTGAGCTGGTCTGAAGAGGGTTGTGCAAAGGAGATGCCCCCCACAATCTTGACATATTTGGAGTGTTTTTCCAAAGAAGAGTTGGCAAATATTGCGAAGTCAAGATGTGCCATGCTGACTTGTACCCAAAAAGACTGAGCGCTGTAATAAAATTAAAAGGTGCTTAGACAAAGTATTTTAAGGGTGTGCACACCTATGCAACCATATTATTTTAGTTTATTTCATTTCCCTCCACCTAAAAGATTTCAGTTTGTTGTTCAACTGAGTTGTACAGTTTATAAGTCACATTAAAGGTGCAAAAAGTTCTTAAATGATTTTTTTTTGTCTCATTTTCTTTTACATCACAGAAACCTGACATCTTACCAGGGGTGTGTAGGCTTTTTATATCCACTGTAGCTATCCCAATGTTATGCAATTGTCTAGTTAACAATCCCCGGAAAATTCGCAATAAACATAGACCAGAGACCAAGTACAATATCAGGATATCCAATCCCCAAATAAATAAAGCAACCAGCAGGTTTGTAGCAGCTGCATACCACCATCCACACTGGTGAAAACCCAAAATTCAGCATCTCAGAAAATTTTAATATTAAATAAGACCAATTAAAAAAAAAAAGGATTTTTAATACACAAATGTTGGCTTACTGAAAAGTGTCCATGTACAGAATATTATGCATTCAATACTTGGTCGGGGCTCCTTTTGCATGAATTACTTCATCAACGCAGCGTGGCATGGAGGCAATGAGCCTGTGGCAATGCTGAGGTGGTGTTAAAGCCCAGGTTGCTTGGATAGTGGCCTTCAGCTCATCTGCATTGTTCGATCTGGTATCTCTCATCTTCCTCTTGACAATGCCCCACAGATTCTCTATGGGGTTTAGGTCAGGTGAGTTTGCTGGCCAATGTGATACCATGATCAATTAAACCAGGTATATTGGCAGTGTGGGCAAGTGGCAAGTCCTGCTGGAAAATAAATCAGCATCTCCATTTTCCTGATAGAGGGCTGCGTCAACTTTGGCCTAGACAAAAAAAAACAGTGGACCAACACCAGCAGATGACATGGCTCCCCAAATCATCACTGACTGGAAACTTCACACTGAACCTCTTGCAACTTGGTTTCTCTGCCTCTCCGCTCTTCCTCCAGACTCTGGGACCTTTTGATTTCCAAATTAAATGCAAAATTTACTTTAATCAGAAAATAGGAATTTTGGACCACTGAACAGTCCAGTCCTTTTTCTCCTTAGCCCAGGTAAGGTGATTCTGACGTTTTGTCTCTGGTTCAGAAGTGGCTTGCCACAAGGAATGCGACCGTTGTAGCCCATGTCCTGGATACATCTGTGTGTGGTGGCTCTTGAAGCACCTTGTAATATTTGAATTAACCAATTTACCCAGGCTGCTAATTCCAGAGTATCAGTAAGCATCCAGTTCAATGCTATCAATTCTCTTACATAGTAGAACAAGAGCCTCCAAAAAAGCCTAGTACTAGTATCCAATGTTTCGTCTTTAAGTACCCCTAAAAGTCAGACCAACGGGCTTCATATGTTTGGTAAATCAAATGTGTCGGCAATAAATTCCATCACCCTTGACCGCAAAGGCCTAATTTTAGGACACTCGGAAACCATATGAAAAAACGTTCCCCCGCTGGTTTGACATTGATACGTGGCCGTGTCCCGTTTACCCCATTTGAAAGAAACGTTGCAGCATATAATACGTTTGTAAATATCGTATGTGTATCCTTTTGTCTCTCGAAGAGATAACCATGCCAACATAAGTGTCAAGCACCTCAACCCATAATTCTTCTTCTGTCAGATCAGGTATTATACTCCTCCATCGGTCCCTTGCCCTAAAGCCAACCTAGTGTGTTCTGATTGCAGCATAAGAGCTTCCAGCTTGGGGTTAACAAGTCAGTGCAGCGTTTTTAAGTTGCCAGGAACTGGGTATTCCCTATTCTGCCTTCAGTTGGGGAAAATTATTTAATTTTTTCCAGCTTCATATAACTGATAAACATATTTTATCCTATACTCTGACCAACATGATCCCTTATGAATTTTAACCCAAATTAGAATTATACCAAAGTGGGGCATTAGGGGACATAGATAAAGCTGAATCAGATACCTGCTTGGAACATATAGCCATTATTTTTTTAGAGACAGCCAAAACAACCTTACCCCCTTCCGACGGAACCTCCCCCCTATAAAGGAAATTCAATAATGTCTCATATGACTTGGCCATAGCGGCTTCAACCGCTGTGGCTGCATTATTCAACTGGGGAAACATTCTCCAGTGTTTGTACACCAGTTGTGAGGCAATGTAATATGTTTGTTGGATATTTTTAATAAAACATCTACTCGATTTGCTTCTGGCATCCTTTTGCAATTTTGTGATGTTTAATGGCCAACTCCACCCAGAATTGATATCTGTTTGCATTTGTTCACTCCATAGGGATTAATCAATTTGTGGCTTTTTTAACTCCAACTTCAGTGGTGAAGACCAATGACCACAATAATGGTGTCACTTAGAGGGGAGTACAATCAGAGAAGACACTATTGTTTGGTTTTCTAATGGCTGCAGCAAATGGGCAAAACGAAAATTTTGTGTCGGGGGAACCTTGCCATTGCAGCTTTCAAGAGATCACTATAATAAAAATTTTAATTGTATGAGATGTAACTTGCCAGCGGTTGCTCTGCACTACTTATTTTTGCTTCTGTTATGCAACAGATGTGAAACTTCTCCAGGCTGCTGATCAATTCAAAGACCAGACTTTCTTCCTTAGTCAGATACCACAATATGCACTGAGAAAAACCTTATTTCCACTGGGAGGATTGACAAAAGACTTTGTAAAGAAAATTGCCACAGAAGCTGGATTTCATCATGTTTTAAAGAGAAAAGAGGCAAGAACTTTCTTTATTGTATTCTATCATTTTTTTAATGTATTCATCTAGTGAAAGGCTTATGGAATAATACAACTTTTACATTTTATCTGCAAATTACACTGATACCAACAGATAAAAAAATAAGTACATTTCTTCTATGTCTTTTTCATTTAGAGCATGGGAATATGCTTCATTGGTGAGAGAAACTTTGACAAATTCATACTTGAGGTACATTTTCTTAAATACTGTGGAGTTTAGGAAGATCATTTTGTGTCCAGCAATGTTCACTGCCTAATGTTTTTTTTTTTTTATTTTTTATTTGAAGTATTTAGAACCACAACCTGGGAACTTTGTTTCTATTGAAGATGGGAAAATTATGGGAACGCACAATGGTACGCAGAAAATTTTCATTTTTGTTGTCCTTTATGTGACTTCTGACATTTGACATAAAAACACGTTGATTATTGTAGGGCTGCAACTTGCAATTATTTTCATAATCAATTAGTTGACCGATTGATTAATCGGATAAAAACAAAGTGTGGTGAATAATTGTAGGTAATATGTAAAGTTAAAAAAATGTATTCTTAAAAATCTATATGCAGTGGTACCAGAAGAGATAGATGGATACACTATTAGAGGTTGAATCTGGTACACATCATCAGACTCCCGAGATCAAATTTTATAAAGAAAAAAAAATTAAACACCTAAAATTATAGTTTTGCATATTTTCAGACAGGACTGTATTTTATTATGCATGACAGACTCCCTCATCATAAGCAAGTAGCTTGATACAAGCTGCCTGCACCTGCTGTCACTAAGCATTTAGTTAAAACAAAAAATCACACACTCTCGCAAGAGGTAGGATGTACAGGATATTTTAAATAGGAGTACGCCATGAAGCTACATGAAAGGTGGGAGTAATATCTTTTGTATTAAAGTAGTACTAAAGGCTGAGATTTTTTTTTTTTTTTTTTTTCACGGAAATAATCATTTTAATGCACAATTCTGGTAAACTGGTAAACTTTTTTTATTTTAAAGATAAGTTCCCCTTTTAAATTTTTTTTAAAAATGCACATTTTTGCAGGTAAAAAAACGGGCATTAAGTTTTACACTGACAGGAAGAATCAATGGACTACCAGAGCGCTCAACATCGTCCTTGTAGTTCATTGAGAAATACAAGCTGACAACCACAAAGGCTATCAGTACTTGTAGTTTTTACATTCACAGAACTTTGAAATTGTGACAGCGAGCGGGTGGAGAAGATATCCTGGGCGCTGTCACGCCGAGCGATTGGGGGCAGGGGGTGGTGCTACAGTAACATGTTATGTGTTACACCCTGAAGCTTGTTTTGATAAAGTATGACTGTTCTGGTCTCTTCTGATCTCTTCTTCTGCAACATGATTACTTGGTATAGATACAGACCTCTCCTCCTCCTTTTGTTATGTATTTAACTGAGCTGCATCTCGGCACACTGCCTTTTTTGGCATGTTTTGTCTTACTACTGCTGAACTTTGGCAGTGGATGTACTGTTCATAAGTTTAATAAATGTAACCCTTTAAAAAAAAAAAAGTAAGGCCAAAAATTGCTTCCTGGACTTATCTCTCAGGCCCTCCTTCTTCCTCCTTAGTGCCTCTGTATATGCCAGCCATAGCCATAATGGAAAGGGAAATAATCACCACAATAGTGCTTATAAAGTTTTCTAAAATAAAAGCAGTTTATTTAAACTCCATACAAGTTACTTACATTTGTTGGGTGATTTGCATACTGATGTCACAACACTGGGTACTCAAATGAGAGCACATAGATACACAGGGCTGAGCTGGTATTTTGTTTGTGTCAAGGACACAAGCAAAATTTTAACAGTGCGGGAATAGTATGATGCGCTGCAAACAGTATCCATTAAATAGACATGTATACACATCTCCTAGATTGTAAGCCCTAATTCCTCCTGTATTGAATTGTATTGTAACTGTACTGTCTGGCCTCCTGTTGTAAAGTTCTGTGCAAACTTTTGGCGCTATATAAATCCTGTATTATTATTATTATAATAATGATATTTAATATTGGAATTTTGTTTAAAATGTCAAAAGGATAACAGTTCAAACTTTTTAAAAATATGCAATCTCCCGAGGTCAGGCTGTAATGTCGGTCTCTGTACTTTTAACTACCCAATGCTTTTCCATTAATATTTGCTTCATTGTAAAATCATTGATTTTTTTTTATTTGAATATCCTGGTGGTGTACTGTCAAGAACTACTCACTCTTTCTCATACAGAGCCTGGGCTCTGGCAGGCTTCTTCTAAGGGTTGATTTTCAAGGATGCAAACAAAGAAGGCATGGGACTGAAAGGAGTACTGTCTGAAGGCCTTTTCCCACACCGTGAACACTGGTCAGGTGACAGCTGGTCACCCCAGCCGCTCGAACCACTTCCCACCTGTGATTGGCTAAATGCAATACCCCAGAACCAATGCTAGGAAAGACCTGAGAATCCTTCTGTAATTTACAACCAGTTCCTGATTAATATGACAGTACCACTTCTCTTACAGGGTCACTTTTTTAGATCAGACTGCATAGTGTGCAATATGGGCTTCATATTCTTCAACAGGTTTAAAATATTTCAGCTATTTGTTTTTCTCTCAAAAACAAACAGCTGACATTCAGAATACAGTCTCCTATATTGTTTCTACTGAATGCTTTGCTTTGCCAAGTCCTGCAATAATCTTTCTAATCGGTTCATAAAATGTAAATAAATAACCGTGTGAAACATAAGGCCATTTTGGCTGATATAAAAATGTCAGCTATCTGTAATAATCCAGTGACCCCAAAAAAAGGTCATTTGCAAAGGAATGCTTTTGTCAATGACCTTCTTATTGAATTATTCTCTACAGCAGTGAACACTAAAAAGTAGAGTGACTCAGTTATACTTTTTACAAAAGGACTCCTTTTTTTTGTTTTGCATGGTAAAAATTATCATACCCCCTCATTAAGAACTTCCTTTAGCTTTTATTAAAAAAGAAATATATCAACATTTGTTTCAACAGGTTCCTTTTTGTTTTCTGCATTTTGTTTTTGTCCTGCTTTAAGGAGTCCTTGTGATACTTATTTTTTCTTTATTAGGATGGTTTCTCTTCACATTGGGCCAAAGAGCAAGAATTGGTGGTCTGCAAGATGCTTGGTTTGTTGTCGATAAAGATGTGACCACAGCAGAAGTTTTTGTGGTAAGTGCTTTTATTACCATGTGTGGGGACCTGTGATATGATTCTTATTGTTTTGATTGCATTAATTACAATGGTCTTCTTAACTGTTGATAGATTGTATTGATTTATTGCTATTGTTACCACAACACTTTTTTTCTGTATGTTGTACCCATGCTCAAAACCCTTGTGTTATGTTCAAAAGACATCTTGCATTTTTTTTTTTTTTTTGTATAATCTTTATTTAAGTTTCAAAATGCAAACATTAAAACAAACAGAAAGGCAAAGGAATTAGTACAACAAGATACATAAGGAAGCGTACCCCGCAAGGGCACTGGACATTGCATCATTAAGGTTAGGAGGCCATTGTAACCAAGAAACAAAAGAACCTTGTGCAAAGCAACTAGGGAGAATGAGTAAGGGTGATGGCCCTTTCAGGCAACGTTTGAACACATCTATCATCATTGTAAGCGCTATGCATGTCAAGGGTAGGTCAGGTATTGACGGGAAGCCAAGGCCAGAAATCGAAGAGGGGGGGGGGGGGGGAGGACGAAGCAAGGGGCAGAGAGGAGCTGGGCAGAAATGCAGGGGGGTGGTAAAAGGTGAGTCCAGAGGTCATAAGGCAATATCATGATAAAAGAGATATAACAACAATGCAGCATCGTCTCAATACTGTCTGAGTCAACAGGTGTCCGTGGCTAGAGTCCATCACACAGCAGGGTCGGCCACCGGCACGGGCGCAGAGCCGCCCGCGCCCGAGGGCGTATAGTCTATCCACACTGCCCATTTCATGTAAAATTTGTCATAACGGTCCTTACACCGGGCCATCCACTCCTCAGCCGCCATAATATTGTTTAGCAGTGTGATCCAAGCCGCCCTATCAGGCACCCTTGTCTGCTTCCAGAACACCGGGACCAGGCAACGAGCGGCATTTAACAAGTGCGGCAGAACACTTTTCCTATATCTGCTAAGAGGGATGGATAGCACGTGCAGAAGAAAGTGTCGTGGGTTATCAGGGACATCCACGTCCAGGATCGCCGAGATCTGTGCCCGAATGTCCACCCAGAACGGCCGCAGGAGCGGGCACCCCCCACCAGATGTGGAGGAAGGTGCCCCTGTCCCCGCAGCCCCGCCAGCAGTGGTCCGAGGCACCCGGGAAGATCCGCGTGAGCCGGGAGGGCACCCTGTACCACCTCGTCAGTAATTTTATAACTGTTTTTTTTTTTCCCCTGCATCTTAGTATCCACCGTGCTAGAGTGGGTCATTTGGTACATATGGGTCAGCTGTTGTTCAGAAAAGGTGCACTTCAAGTCCCTCTCCCACTCCCTCACAAATAAGGGCTTGGACTCCTGGTCCGAAGGGCAAAGAAGTTGGTACAGCAGCGTAATGGAATGCTGGATCGGGTCCTTGGAGATGCATAGCTTCTCATAGGGGGACATCTGCATCGGAGAACGAATCGCCTCCATCTTAGGAAGAAGGAAGTGAGTCAACTCCCTGAGCTCCGAGAGTGGCAGCATCCTCCCCTCCTGTACAAAGCGTCCGCAGCGCGTCTCCCCGCCGTACGCCCACGTCCCAAAGAAGGAAACATCCTCCCCTGGGAGGAACCACGGGAAACCCCCAAGTGGCGCTAGCGGGGGGATTGCCGCCGACAGCATTGGCATTGACGTCATCCCAAATCCGCAAGGTATGGGTCGTGGATGGGGAGACCCTTGCGGAGAGGCCTCTGTGTTCCTGGGGAGCCAAGGAGCATGTGCCAGGTTCCTGCTTGCCATATATTTTTCCATAGAAACCCAAAGCTTGTCCCGGATGTGGTGGTGCCAGTCCAGGATTGGCTGCAAAGCAATCGCTTCGTAGGATCTCCGAATCACGGGGATTCCCAGGCCGCTTGGAACGCTGCATGAGGGTAAAAGCCAGACGGGGATGTTTACCATTCCACACAAAACGGATAAACAGGCTGTTGAGGCTCAAGAAGAAAGACCTGGGTAAACGCACAGGTAGCATCTGTAAGTAGAATAAAATTTGCGGCAGGATGTTCATTTTGAGCACATTCACCCTCCCAATCCAAGTCAGCGTCAATTTGGTCCAGTCCGTCAGATCCCTGCGGATCACGTTCAGCAGGGGCACATAATTGAGTCCAAACACGTCCGTGGAACAGTCAGGAAGGTAAACCCCCAGGTACTTAATTTTGGAGTGGCACCAGGTGAACGGTAGGGAGGACTGCAAGGCCGTGGCCATGTCCGGAGGGACGGAGAGGGGTAGGATCTCCGACTTGTCAAAATTAATTTTGAAGTTGGAAAGTGTATGAAAGGACCGGAGCTCGGACATGAGCACAGGAAGCGACGTCTGAGGTCTGGTGACGTAAAAAAGGACATCGTCCGCGTAGGCAGATAATTTGTGTTCCGTGGGGCCTACCGTGACCCCCCCCCCCAATGTCTGGGTTCCCTTTGACTCTCGCCAGAAATGGCTCCAGGGTCAACGGCGAAAGGGGGCAGCCCTGGTACGTACCGTTGCGGATCGGGAAAGATATCCCCCTGCCTTCAGGTGAGGCGTAAAGCGCCGTTACCCAGCCAGTCATTCGGGGACCTAGACCCAGGTGTTCCAAGACCAGACGCATGTAAAGCCAATCCACCCTGTCAGAGATCTTGCATTTTAATTTTTTTTACTAGGGTATTTGGTTGATTTGCATTTTATAATCCATGTGGAGATGTATTAATTTTTATTTTTATTTTTTTACTGTAGAAAAAAGTATACATCTGCAACAAAGTTAGAGGACCTCCAGGCTCCCCCCAAAAAATAAACCACCAGCAGCTACAAATACTGTATCTGCTGACTCTTAATATAAGGACACTTCCCAGTCCAGGGATCCAGTGATATCCCCCACCCAAGCCGGTTCTTCAATCTAGTGCAGGCGCCAGCATCTCAAGTAAGGCAAACAGCCAGTGAAGCCTTATGGCTCCGTATTCTTCTGGGACCTGTGATTTTTTTTTTTTTTTTTTTCCCCAGAAGACTGCGGAGGAAAGAGGGGGTGAACTTTTGGCTCAGATCGCCATGGCAATATGACCAGAAGTGGGAACGGGTACCTGTCAAAACCATGTACCCGTGGTGGCAGTGAAGGGGGGAGAGAATGCAAACAAGCAGAACTTCACCCAAAAGGTTAGGTTTGTTAAACTTCTTGCAATGTACATGCTCAACCAGAGGGAATTTTTTTTTTTCCAACAAAATTGAAGTACTGAAAAAAGAAAACAAATGCAGCCACCATATCCAAGGACTGGTAAGCTGCAATGTATTACATTTTTGTTTTTGGGGGATTTAATTACATTTCATTTTTCTATCAAATATTTTTTGTTGAACAGTTCCTAACATTAAAGGTACAGCAAACTTGGCTGTCCATTTTTCGCTGTACCCACCCTCTTTCCAACCGAATTCCCATTGCAAGCCATAAATGGGTGACTTAACAAAAGTTCTCTTGTGCTCCTGTCTATTCTCTTTATCGCAGCTGAATGGTTATTGCTTTGTGATTGTGAGTCTATACATAGAATAGCAAGGGGAGGGGGGTCATTAGGGAGGGGGGTCATTAAAACAGTATCCCAGACATGACCCTGTACCAGCAGCCAAGAACGTGGCTGAGCACACCATGATAGAAAAAGATAATCAAGAAAAATACCTCATAATCAAGTATCAAAGCTAGTAATACTAGTATTAAGAGTGAGACAAGGCTGAAAGCCGACCCATCTCATACAGTATGCCACCTAAAGTCAATCAAATTGTTTTGGATAGAGTGGAGAGATATTAGAATGGCTGTCAGGTTTTTATTGCTGTCTGTCTTCATTAAGGAGATCCACCCTTTCTATTTTGTCCTGTTTACCATTATCAGTGAAAGTAAAAGAAAATCCTCACTTCCTGTTTGTTTATGGAACAGGACGTGATGGGAAATCGCTCCAATGGGACATCGAGGAGAAAAAATGACAGGGGTTATAACACTCTTAACTCAATCCAAAATGGGGGGGGGGGGGGGGGAATTTGCCTATAATTCTACTTTTATTAAAACATGAAATAAAAATAAAGGGTTAGTTTATCAGGATGCTGTGAGATTAGAGAGCAGCCCAAAAACAGCAGTATACTTTACTGAGAGCAGTCCGTAACATAGGGGCCAAGCTGGAGGACCGAGCCAGTTGCCCCATAGTTTTTTACTTTTAAGGGGACAGTCTTTCCATTTATAGACTAAATGTTTTTGAAGTAGATCATCCATGACTGGGTTTTTCTGCTTTGTATGGTCAGTTGAAGATGAGGCAATTCATCATACTTTATACTTTAGGTTTACAAGCTAGGAACAGTAGTCATATGAAGACTGTAGATGTTTGTACCTCTGGTAACATCCCCTCATTTTCCAGTGACAAGAAGACACATTACATAGTTGGTGAGGTTGAAAAAAGACACCAGTCCATCCAGTTCAACCTATGATGAATGTGTGTGTATAATAAGTGTTTATGTCAATAGTACATTGTATACCCCTGTATGTTGTGGTTGTTAAGGTGTCCATCTATTCGTTTTTTAAAACTGTTGATGCTCCCCGCTGACACCACTGCTTGTGGAAGAGAATTCCACATCCTTACCGCTCTGATGGTATAGAACCCTTTACACAGTTTCAGGTTAACCTACTTTTCTTCTAATTTTAGCGAGTGAGTCCTTTTTATATTCCCTTTCGCTGAATAGTTTGTTCCCTATGCTAGGGTAACGAGTACGGTATTTGTACATATCATATCCCCTCTCAAGCGTATTTTCTCCAGGGAGAATAAGTTCAATGCTTGTAGTCTTTCCTAATAGCTGAGATCCTCCAGTCCCTTTATTGGCTTTGTTGCCCTTCTCTGGACTCTCTCCAATTCTAGTACATCCTTCCTGAGGACCGGTGCCCAGAACTGGACGGCATACTCGAGAAGATGCGGCCAGACCAGAGTCTTGTAGAGTGGGGGAAATATTGTTTTATCTCTGGAGTGAATCCCCTTTTCTCTTGCGTCCTCCGACAGTCGCCGCCTCCTCTAAGTCATCACTATTGGGTATTGTCCACCTATCCGTAGGAATAGCTAGGCATATAGACTTAGTCAAAAGACAAAAGGCATTAGCATATACACACCCACGGGGCCTGTCCCATCTGGTCAATACCCCCCCTGCATCACCACTCCCAACTCAGTTTTAGTTTGCCTAGCATTCAGGCTACCTGAATGGGGGGGCTTCAGTCTCAGCCTTCCTAAATGTTTTATTTGATTTTCTTTTAAATGTCAGTTTTTTTTTCTCTCACTTTACTAGCTGTTTATTTTGTCAGCTTTAGTGTTAGTCTATTCTTCGGATGAAGATGGAACATGCGGTGCTGGGATTCGGACTGGCCGCCCTGGTTCTCCAGGGCACAGAGGGTCAGATGGACCCACAGCCCGCCATCGAGCGTTCAGCTATGGTTCGCCCTGGCATTAAGAACGACCCATCCCTGTTCGCTGCAGGGATGCAGCCGTGAGGTGGCTACCTCACAGGACTCGTCTGCGCTGCTGCAGCGTCATGTCCCTGGCTCACGGCACTCCCTGTCAGATGAGGACAGAGGTTTATCCGTGCATAGAGGCTCCCCCACGCCATCGGGTACAGGTAAGTACTTTTCTGTGTGGGGCCTCTGTTTGGGGTGGCAGTCAGTGTTGCTGTGTGTCCCCATGTCTGTGCCTGTGTGACTCCCTGTGCGATCCCTGCGGGGTTCGCTGTGTGCAGATCTGTATGTTTGCCGGGGGTCCCTGTCCCTGTGTCACCTTAGGTGCATGTTTGGGGGTACAGACTTGTGTGTTGTGCGGCGACCGCTGCGGGGGAAAAATCGCGCGGTCCGCCATGTTTTTACTGTGCACATGTGTATAGCCCCTCTGGGGCGAGTATACAGCTCATTTTGGCGCCATCCGCCGCCATTTTGTGGGCGGTGAAACGATCGGTTCGGCCGCATGTCGGCGGCCATCTTGGTGAAGCCTCCTATGCATCCCTATGGGGCAGCCATTTTCCCTGGGGTCTGGCTTATGGCCAGCCCCCTCCAGCAGCATTTCCTTTTCCTCTCAGACAGCACAGACACAGGTAGCAATGATCTGCAGGCTCTGCAGTTTATCTCTGTCGTCTTCTGCATACTGCTTCTGGCTCAGTTTTCTTTCTCCTTTTGGGGGTCTTCATAGCTGTGACAGTAGCGGTGGGCTGCGCACTCCGCAGCGCTATTTAAGGGGACAGTACACTACTTTTCTTTTGCACTGTAGTTTTTTCATTATCTTGAGCCATGGATTCTCAGGAAAGCAAGTTTCCTCCAGCTTTAGTGGGGGGCCCCAGTTCTCCTGTGGCCCCGCTGCGACCTGATCTGGCTGCTGTAGTTGCGACTTTAGTGGCAAATATGGAAATGCTGATGTCTGAACGGGCTGCGAGAAAACGGCCAAGGCTGTCTCTCTCTTCTGATTCAGATGGGGATATGGATGCTGCTGCTTCTGCGAGCGTGCCCTTTTCAGGGTCAGGTGGAGGGTGTTGATACATTCTCCCCAGGGTCACCCGAAGAACGGGCGATCATGGATGAGTTGATTTGTTTCTGTTAAGGAAACCTTACATTTAGAGGATGAGGTATCTGTGTGATGCAGCCCTTAATGAGGCCCCCTTGGTGGCTCTCCTCTCGAGTGTCGCGGTACTTAACCGGCGACTGATATGGCTGAAGAGCTGGTTGGCCGACCAGTCCTTGCGGAAAACTGTTTCTGATTTTCCCTATGCTGGCTCTCACCTTTTTGGCGAGGCATTGGATACCTTGGTAAAAGGCGTCACAGGGGGTAAGAGCACCATGCTACCCCAGATCCCGAAGAACAAGTCTTTCCGTGGCAAGCGGGGTTCTGCGCCTAAATCTAGTCAGGGGTCCTTTCGTGCCTTTCGGAACCAATCCAAGGGCAAGCCCTTCAAGGCCCAGGGCAACCAGAAGAAACCCTTGGCGGGTAAGCAGAAGACCGGCAATGCCGGTTCGGCGGGACACTCCGCCTCTGCCTGAAGGGGCGCCCTCGCCCATTTCTGGGGTGGGGGGCGTTTGCACCTCCAACCTTGGCTGCTCCGGATCTTGGACAGGTGGGTCCAGGAAATCGTTTGATCAGGTTACAAGATCGAATTCCTTTCCAGGCCGGCGGACAGATTCTTTCCCTCCAATTTCCATTTGCTTCCGGGGCGTCTGCAGGACTTGCATCAAGCGGTGCAGGACATGCTTGCTCAGGGGGTGATTGTCCCGGTGCCTCATCGGGACAGGTTTCGAGGTTTTATTCGAATCTGTTCACTGTGCCCAGGAAGGAGGGCAAAGTGCGTCCTATTCTGGACCTGAAAGCGCTGAACCGCTTCGTGCGTGTTCAGAAGTTTCGAATGGAGTCTCTCCGTTCGGTTGTGGCCTCCTTGAGTCCAGGAGAATTCCTGGCTTCGATAGATCTGAAGCATGCGTACCTGCACATCCCCATTTTCGAGAGTCCTCATCGGTACCTTCGGTTCGCTATCGCAGAGGACCACTACCAGTTTGTGGCGTTACCGTTTGGTCTCGCTTCGGCACCCAGGGTATTTACCAAGGTGTTGGCACCGGTCCTGGGCCTGCTGCGGGCCCAGGGCATTGCGGTCCTGGGGTACCTGGACGATCTGCTTCTGAGATCGCGTGCCAGTCAGGACCTTGTGCGCGATCTGTCCATCACGGTACAGACGCTCCAGGAGTTCGGGTGGACCATCAACGTTCAAAAATCAGCGTTGTCTCCGTCGCTTCGCCTTCCCTATCTGGGAATGGTTCTGGACTCTGCTCAAGCAAAGGTATTCTTGCCGGAGGACAAGCTCCGGACTTTGCGGGACGAAATCCGGTCCCTCAGGGACAATCCGTCCTCGTCACTCAGGGCCTGCATGCGGGGCCTGGGTTTGATGGTGTCGGCCTTCGAGGCGATTCCCTTTGCCCAGTTCCACACACGGGCTCTCCAGACGGAGATCCTGGCCAGGTGGGACAGACTTTCTCAGTCCTTGGATCTGGAGGTCTCCTTGAGTCGCCGGACCAGATTGGCTCTTCTGTGGTGGATACAGTCCCCGTCGGTGGCGGAAGGCAAGTCCTTCCGCCCGTTGGTGTGGACAGTGGTTACCACGGATGCCAGCCTGTCGGGCTGGGGTGGAGTCCTGGGCACCCTGTCTGCCCAGGGCACTTGGTCGGAGGAGGAATCCTCCCTCCCGATAAATGTGCTGGAACTACGAGCGATAAAACTCTGTCTCTTCCAGTGGTCGGGCCGTCTCCAGGGCCTGCCTGTTCGCGTACAGACGGACAATGCTACCGCGGTGGCTTACATCAACCACCAGGGGGGCACCAGGAGTGCTCGAGCAGCCCGGGAGGTGACCGACATCCTGTCTTGGGCCGAGACTCATGTCCCGGCGATTTCGGCAGTTCACATTCCGGGTGTGGAGAATTGGCAGGCAGATTATCTGAGCCGCCAGACCCTGGACCAGGGGGAATGGTCCCTACACCCGGAGGTCTTTCAGATGCTGTGTGCGAAGTGGGGATCCCCAGACATGGATCTGTTCGCATCCCGGCTAAACCGAAAGGTGGCAAGAACGTGCGACCCGTTGGCGGACGCCTCGGATGCGTTGGTGGCCCCTTGGCATCAGTATCGTCTGATGTACGCCTTTCCTCCGATTCAGTTACTATCCCGGTTCCGTCGCAGATTGGTCTCGGAACCGCACATGGTGATTCTGGTGGCGCCGGACTGGCCTCGCCGGTCTTGGTACGCCGACGTTGCTCACCTGGCAGTGGCGCCTCCGTGGCGTCTGCCTCTGCGGGAAGATCTCCTGTCTCAGGGTCAGATCTTCCATCCTGCTTTACAGTCGCTGGCTTTAACGGCCTGGCTGTTGAGACCCAGGTCTTGAGGGACAAGGGTCTATCTTATGAGGTTATCCCTACCCTGATCAAGGCTAGGAAATCTTCCTCTGGTAAGATCTATTACCGTACCTGGAAAGCCTACCTCACCTGGTGTGAGTCCAGGGGGTTTTCCCCTCGTTCTTACTCGGTGTCGAATCTTGGCTTTCCTCCAGTCTGGGGTGGATCAGCGCCTGGTGCTGGCCACTATAAAGGGCCAGGTATCCGCACTGGCGGTCCTTTTCCAATGCCCTGTGGCGTCTCATTCCTTGGTGCGCACGTTCATTTAAGGTGTGCGACATTTGGCTCCTCCTAGGAAGGAGCCTTTACCTCCATGGGACCTGAACTTGGTCCTGTCCGCTTTGCAGCGTGCTCCTTTTGAAAATATCAGGGAGATATCGTTGCCTCTACTGTCGAAAATGGTTGCTTTTCTTGTGGCGATCACTTCGGCTCGCAGAGTGTCGGAGCTGGCGGCGTTGTCTTGCCGCTCCCCTTACTTGATAATTCACAAGGATAAGGTGGTGTTGAGAACACCCCCGTCCTTTCTTCCCAAGGTGATCACTGAGTTCCACCTTAATGAGGAAATTGTCCTGCCTTCGCTTTGTACAAAGTCTAAGCATCCAAAGGAGATTGCTTTTCATTCCTTGGATGTTGTCCGGGCGATCAGGGTTTACCTGAAGTCTACGGAATCCTTTCAAAAGGCAGACTCTCTCTTTGTCCTTCCTGAGGGACCTCGGAAGGGCATGGCTGCATCGGCAGCAACTATTGCCAAGTGGTTCAGACAGACCATTGAGCAGGCCTATGCCTTGAAGGAACTGGTTCCGCCCTTCCCTGTTAAGGCGCACTCTACCAGGTCTTTGAGTACTTCCTGGGCCTGTTGGCATCGGGCCTCGGTGGCCCAGGTGTGCAAGGCGGCGACTTGATCTTCGGTTCACACTTTTTCCAAGTTCTGCAAAGTAGACGTTCTGGCATCAGCTGATGCTTCTTTTGGCCGCAAAGTTCTCAGTGCGGCTGTGCCATGATGGACCCTTGATTTTTTTTCTCTGGGTCCCTGGCTGTTGGCATTTGCTTTCCTGGGCTGTTGCTCCTGTTGGGCATTGTTTTTTTCTGTTGCCCAGTTGGTTCTTACGGTGCATGTAAGATTCCTTTCTCTGATGTGGGTACTGTGTTGCCTTTTCTACGGTTGCGTCTCCCACCCCTCATGTCTATACTGCTTTAGGACATCCTAATAGTGATGACTTAGAGGAGGCGGCGACTGTCGGAGGACGTAAGAAAACTGAATTTTCTCTTACGTCCTCCGACAGTCGCCGCCCACTTCATGTTCATCACCAATGGGGTTATGTCCTTTATTCCGTAGGAGTAGCTAGGCAATAGAATATGTTAGTACAAAGACTTTTAACATATCCCACCCCCAGGGGGTGGTCCCCTCAGTACATAACCCTCCACTTCCTGTATCCAACTCAGTTTCATTTGTCTAGCTGTCAGGAGTAGCTGGAAGTTTCTGTGCTGGGGCACCTTGTCTCAGCTCTCTTTCCTTTCTGTGGATTTTATTTCAGTTTTTTCTCTCTTTCTTGTTAGCTGTTATTTTACCAGCGTTAGTTAGTTCTTCGGAAGAAGAGGATCATGCGGGCTGCGTCTCGGGCTGACCCCCCTGGTAGCAGGCTGTGGGTCAGTGGCTTCTCAGCCCGCCATCGAGCGTTCAGTCAGGTACCGCTCCTGAGTTTTCTGAACGACCCATCCCTGTTCCGTGCAGGGCTGCTAGGGTGAGGTGGCTACCTCACTGGACGCTGTGCGGTTTCTCAACCCACCTTCTGCTGCGTCCTGGATGCGACTCTCCCTGTCTCATGTACAGCGGCTTGTTCGCCTGTGCGGGTCTCCCACGCCATGTAAGAGGTAAGTGTATGTATGTGGGGACCTGTCTGTCTGGGGGGTGTCAGTCTGGGACTGTGTTACCTTGCCCTGTGTTCACACTATTGATGTTTCCCTATCTCTCACACTGCATGCTGTGGGCTGCATGGAGGGGGGGCTGTGCTGCACTCTGTGTCAGTCTGACTGTGTGAACGGCTGTGTGCTGTGGGGCTTGATGCTATCATGCTTGGGGCACATTACAGCGCCGCTGCGGCGGTCCACCATGTTATTCATGACTTATGGTGTATTTTCATTTCACCTTCATGAGGTGAGGGAGCGGCGGTTTCGGCGCCAAACGGCGCCATTTTGGCTGTGCTCGCTCCGGCCGCATGGTACACATGCATGGCGGCCATTTTCTTGTAGCCTCCATAGGCTTTCATAGAGCGCCCTGCATATCAGCGTTTCCTTTCCTTCAGGAGCACCGCAGGCAGCAGCAGCACCGATCTCTCCAGGTTCATTTCTTTTTATTCCCTGTATCCTGCCTTGGTATACTTGTCCCTGTGGGGGTCCCTTGTGTGGGATGCCTAGTGTGAGTGGGCTACGATCGCAGCGCTCTCTTAAAGGGGCGGTCACCCTTTTATTTTTGCTGCTACAAGGGCATGGATTCTCAGGAATACTAATTTCCTGCCAATTTAGTGGGAAGCCAGGGGACTGCGGTTTCCCCCCCCCCCCCGGGGGGGGATTTGGCTGCGATTGTGGCTAGCCTTGCGACTCAGGTGCAAATGCTGGTGGTTGCTCAATCCTCTGAAAGGCCCAGAGTTTTCAATTTCCCCTGTTTCAGAGGGTGATGGTACTGGGGCTGCTGTGGCAGAGATCTCCTTATCGGGGTCTCGTTCCTCCCTGGACCTTATAGGGTCAGAAATGGAGGCTGAGGTAGAGGGGGTTGATAATTCTCCCCCTGGCTCGTCTGAAGAGCTTGCACTCATGGATGAATTGGTTGCTTCTATCAAGCAAACTCTGCGTTTGGAGGAGGACACATGTCCTCCAGCTGCCTTGGCGGCTTATGGGACGCAGAAAAGGCGCAAATCATCGCAGATGTTTCCATGCACTGATGATTTTCAGCGCGCTGTGAAAGAACGATGGCGTAATATACGCAAACCTTTTGCTGTACCAAGTAGGTTTAAGCTGCGCTATCCTTTTACGCCCGCTACTGATGGGCGTTGGTGTGTCCCACCTCCGGTGGACCATGCGTTAGCAGTTTTGAACATGTCCACTGCGATTCCTGCTGAAGACACCCCGGTGTTCCGGGATGCCACGGACAAGAGGATGGAGTCCCTTGCCCGTCGTACCTATTCTATTATGGGTTCTATGTTAAAAGCTTTAATTGCTTCACTTATGGCGGCCCAGGCGGTCGCGAGCTGGACGCAGGTGCTTAGGCGTGTCCTGGTGGCTGATTCTGCCCCCCAGGCGACTTTGGATATGGTGGATCAAATCCACCAGGGTGTCATGTATTTGTGTGATGCGGACCTGGATATGGTTCCGTTGGCTGCACGTGTACACAGTGTGGCGGTGTTATCTCGCCGCCTGGTTTGGTTGAAGTGTTGGTCTATGGATCAATCTTCACGTAAGACTTTGGCCAATCTGCCTTTTGATGGATCTCGCCTTTTTGGCGAATCCCTGGATGCCCTAATTAAAGGGGTCACGGGGGGTAAGAGCACGCTCTTACCTCAATCCCACAAGACTGAGACGGCTCCTGGAAAAAAGAATGCTTTCTTTCGGCCCCCTCAGGGGTCCTTTCGTGCCTTTTCGGTCACACTTTGGGGCAAGCCGTCCAAGGGTCAAGGCTCCCGCAAGAAGCCGTGGGCAGGTAAGCAGAAGTCCGGCCAATCCGGTTCTGCGGCCCACAACAGTGCGGCCTGAAGGGGCGCCCTCACCCAATTCACAGGAAATCGTTCGATCTGGCTGCTAGATCGAGTTTCTCTCTCGGCCGGAGAGCAGATTTTTTCCCTCAAGTCTTCTCTTATCCCCGGAGCGTTTGCGGGACCTGCATCTAGCGGTGCAGGACCTGAGGGCTCAGGGAGTGGTGGTCCCGGTGCCTCATCGGGACAGATTTTGAGGGTTCTATTCCAATCTGCTCACCGTGCCCAGGAAGGAGGGCTAGGTGCGTCCGATTCTGGACTTGAAGGCGCTGAACCGCTTTGTGCGGGTGCGCAAGTTCTGCATGGCATCCCTGCGGTCGGTGGTGGCTGCCCTGGTTCCGGGGGAGTTCATGGCTTCCATCGACTTGAAGGATGCGTATCTTCACTTCCCAATTTTCGAGGGTCACCAGAGGTACCTTCGATTCGCCATAGCGGAAGATCATTACCAATTTGTGGCGTTGCCTTTTGGTCTCGCCTCGGCTCCGAGGGTGTTCACCAAAGTGCTGGCACCGGTTCTGGCTTTGTTGAGGGCCCAGGGCATTTCGGTTCTGGGGTATCTGGACGATGTTCTGGTTCGGTCTGTCCGATCAACGTTCTGGAACTGCGAGCGATACTCCTCTGTCTTCGTCGTTGGACGGACAATCTTCACGGCTACCCGGTTCGGGTGCAGACGGACAATGCCACGGCGGTGGCTTACATCATTCACCAAGGGGGCACCAGGAGTGCCCGGGCGGCGCGAGACGTGGCCGCGATTCTGTCTTGGGCCGAGACGCATGTCCCGGCAATATCGGCAGTTCACATTCCGGGGGAGGAAGTTTGGCAGGCGGATTATCTGAGCCGCCAGACCCTGGACCAGGGGGAATGGTCCCTTCACCCGGCTGTCTTCCAGATGTTGTGCGCGAGGTGGGGTCTTCCGGAGGTAGACCTGTTCGCGTCTCGTCTGAACGACAAAGTACCACGGTTCATGGCAAGGACGCGCGATCCTCGGGCAGACGCGTCGGACGCGTTGGTTGCCCCGTGGCATCAGCACCAACTGATGTATGCGTTCCCACCGATTCAATTGCTGTCCAGGTTCCTTCGCGGAACCGACCACGGTGATTCTTGTGGCACCGGACTGGCCTCGCCGGTCCTGGTACGCAGACCTCGTATATCTGGCAATCGACGCCCCGTGGCGTCTGCCTCTTCGAGAAGATCTTCTGTCGCAAGGACCGATCTTCCATCCTGCTTTACAGTCGCTGGTCTTGACGGCCTGGCTGTTAAATCCGAGGTCCTGCAGAACAGGGGTCTTTCCCCTGAGTTCATTCACACCTTAATAAATGCGAGGAAGTCTTCCTCGGGGAAGGTTTATTACCGTACTTGGAAGGCGTATTTTGCCTGGTGCGAATCCAGGGGTTTCTCTCCTGACACTTATTCGGTGTCTAGGGTGTTGCCCTTCCTTCAGACGGGTGTTGACCAGCGTCTGGCGCTGGCCACGATCAAGGGTCAGGTGTCTGCTTTGGCCGTTCTTTTTTAGCGGCCTGTGGTATCTGATTCTTTGGTTGGCACTTTTGTGCGGGGGGTACGTCATCTGATCCCTCCTAGGAGGGACCCTCTTCCCCCTTGGGACTTGAATCTAGTTCTATCAGTATTGCAGCGTGCTCCTTTTGAAAGGTTCAGGGAGATCTCGCTGTCTTTGTTATCCAAGAAGGTCGCCTTTTTGGTGGCTATCACCTCGACTCGTCGAGTGTCGGGGCTGGCAGCCTTGTCCTGCAAGTCTCCGTGTCTGGTTGTGCATTTGGACAAGGTGGTCTTGCGACCTAACCCTTCTTTTCTTCCAAAAAGGGTTTCGGACTTTCATCTCAATGTGGACATTGTCAAACCTTCGCTTTGCGCGAAGCCAAAGCTTCCGACGGAGGTGTTGCTTCACTCCTTGGATGTTGTCCGGGCGATTAGAGTCTATCTCAAATCGACTGAGTCTTCTCGCAAGTCGGATGCCTTGTTTGTCCTTCCGGGAGGTCCTCGGAAGGGCATGGCGGCGTCGGCTTCTACAATCGCCATATGGATCTGACGGACCATTGATCAGGCCTATGCTTTGAGGGGGAAAGTTCCTCCTGTACCTGTGAAGGCGCACTCTACCAGATCTCTGAGTACGTCTTGGGCCTGTCGTCATGGGGCCTCTGTGGCCCAGGTGTGTGAGGCGGCGACTTGTCGACTGTACACACTTTCACGATATTCTACAGAGTAGATGTTCAGGCATCGGCTGATGCTTCCTTTGGCCGCAAGGTTCTTAGTGCGGCAGTTTCCTAGAGCCCTTGTTACGGGTTCTTTGGCTTTTTGGGATTTTTGTTTTTTCCCTGGGTTTTCTTGCTCCTGTTGAGCGAGTGTTTTGTTCTTATGCCCAACTGGTTTCCTTCCTTTGGTAAGGTTCCTTTCTCTGATGGGGAGACGGCGTTGCCTTGGGCGCGGCTGAGTTCTTCCCACCCCTCATATTTACACTGCTTTGGGACATCCCCATTGGTGATGAATATGAAGTGGGCGGCGACTGTCGGAGGACGTAAGAGAAAACGGAATTTTTGTAAAATCTTACCTGTAAAATTCCTTTCTCTGAGTCCTCCGACAGTCGCCGCCCCCGCCCCTCTTTTGGGGTTTTGATGTACTCTCTACTGCTATTCCACTGAAACTGAGTTGGATACAGGAAGTGGAGGGTTATGTACTGAGGGGACCACCCCCTGGGGGTGGGTTATGTTAAAAGTCTTTGTACTAACATATTCTATTGCCTAGCTACTCCTACGGAATAAAGGACATAACCCCATTGGTGATGAATATGAAGTGGGCGGCGACTGTCGGAGGACTCAGAGAAAGGAATTTTACAGGTAAGATTTTACAAAAATTCAGTTTTTGTAAAATCTTACCTGTAAAATTCCTTTCTCTGAGTCCTCCGACAGTCGCCGCCCCCGCCCCTCTTATGGGGTTCTTATTACCTACTGCTATGCTACCAAACTGATTTGGGAGTGGTGATGCAGGGGGGGTATTGACCAGATGGGACAGCCCCCGTTGGTGTGTATATGCTAATGCCTTTTGTCTTTTGACTAAGTCTATATGCCTAGCTATTCCTACGGATAGGTGGACCATACCCAATAGTGATGACTTAGAGGAGGCGGCAACTGTCGGAGGACTCAGAGAAAGGAATTTTACAGGTAAGATTTTACAAAAATTCCATTTTTAATACATGCCAGCGTTAATTTCGGCATCATAACCCATTTCCGGCCGAAATGGAATAAGCCCATTTTCGGCCGAAAATTTTGGTTGCCGAAGTTTCGGTGCACCACTAGTCCCTCTTATTCACTTGCACATTGTTCTTGATAAACAGGCATGTCTCTCTCTCTGTCTCTCTGTCTCTCTCTGTCTCTCTCACGGTAGCTGTCTCTCTCTCTCACGGTAGCTGTCTCTCTCTCTCACGGTAGCGGTCTCTCTCTCTCACGGTAGCTGTCTCTCTCTCTCACGGTAGCTGTCTCTCTCTTTCACGGTAGCTGTCTCTCTCTCTCACGGTAGCTGTCTCTCTCTCTCTCTCTCTCACGGTAGCTGTCTCTCTCTCTCTCTCTCTCTCTCTCTCTCTCTCACGGTAGCTGTCTCTCTCTCTCTCTCTCTCTCTCACGGTAGCTGTCTCTCTCTCTCTCTCT
>NC_138771.1:202442503-202605003 GCF_965119305.1 Pelophylax lessonae
TTAGCGACCTGGCGCCTGGTGTGCCCTGCAGGAGGTGTCCTGTCCCTTTTGCGCCCCTCACCTGCTCCTCGAGTGCACGGACTTCTGTGCCGTCCGAAAATTGAGGCCCCGGCTTTTCGGCCTTCTGTGAGATGAGGCTTCCAATAGGGAACTGGTGCCCTCTTGTGGTGGCCGGTAGTAATGACTGTTTCCACTGCCTGTTAATGGGAACAGATAAGAGGGAAGTTTTTACAGGTTTCATCTCCCTGGAGTGTGGTTATTATTATTAATTTATTTTTTAAATTAAAAAAAAATAAATAATTTTTTCTTTTTTTTTTTTTTCTATTATTATTGAAAAAAAAATTTTTTATATACATCTTTTTTTTTTTTCCCTCATCGCCATGCCACAGCCGAAGGCCCCTTTCACACGGGCTGTCTGATCAGGTCCGCCTGTCAGTTTTTCAGACAGACCTGATCGAACCCTTCATTCTCCTCTATGGAGCAGTAATCTGCCACCATCTGATCCTGTCCACCAAAAACAGACAGATGGTGGTTCTATTTTCTATCCACCCCATGGATCGGATCAGATGGCATCGGATGGAAAGAGACAGACAGTCTGTTTCCATCCAATTGCGCTATAGAGGAGAGTGGGGTTCTAGTCGTATTTATGTGTAAATTTAGTGTCCGTTTTACTAAATAAAGCTTGGTTGTTCGTTTTAAGAGCCCATTCAGACAGGGGCGACACAACTTGCTGGGGCGACCTGTGAAGTCAATGCAAGTCGCCTCCAGGTCGCCCCAAAGTAGTACAGGACCCTTTTTCTAAGTCGGAGCGACTTGTGTCGCTCCTATTAGAATGGGTCCTGTACTAATCAATGGCAGGCGACCGACTGCGACTTGTCAGGCGACCAAGTCGCCTGACAAGTCGCGCTAGTGTGAATAGACCCTAAAAAAAAAACAAAACAAAAAAAAACTGGCTCCTAACTTTTTTAGCTGGCTCCTAGATTTCAGGCAAATTTGTCAAGCCCTGCCTTAAATGTTAATAGACACATTTATAAAAAAAAATAATAAATTCTTCCTTTTGCCATTACACTGCAGTATGAGGGTTATAGTATGGCATAGGGGAGTTTGAGATGTCGTGAATGCTTTTTCACACCAATGTATGTAAAAATGGATTTGCCAAATATAACAAATATTTCTCCATGAAATGAGAGCTGCCTTTTAGTCCCACACTAAGTAGTGAGGCCAGTCTAGGTGACTATCCATCCACTGAACCATGTTTAGTCTAGATAAGTTATTCACAGAGAGAGATCCTTAAAATGACTGCTTTCTCAAGGAAAGGGGTAGAATGTATTCAGTGTGAAAAAAAAAAAAAAAAAGATACAAATGGAGCATTGCCCTGCAGGGCTGGAGTTATATAGTGAATAATGATCAATGATAGACAAATCAAGAAAGTAATGGATAAATATATACAAAGTGAAGAAATTACAAAATAACTGTTGATAATCTATAGTGTCCTTCACCAAGTGGCAGAAACTGTGAATGAAAGGTACAAAAACTAAACCATCTCAAATAATGAAAGTCTTTTGTGTCAACACGGTGAATCCAACATAAAATGTGGAGGTCTTCAGTGTAAATGACACCTGTGGGTTTGCAAGCCACTCGCCTTACTGCTGTAAGGTAACAGCGTTAAGAAACTTTCTCTGTTATTCTCCTTTTTAGCACATTCAGGGTTACTGTTCATTCTAAATGCCTTTCCCTTTGGTGTCCGGTTCACTCCATGTTAAATGTGGGTGAGCGGGTAAAGAGACTCCATAGTGTGATATCATTTTAACGGTTTAATAAAATGTAGCAGAGTACTCACTTTTAAAAACAAGCAATCAAATTTGTTACATCTCACATCTCTTCCAGTATTGCGAGACCCTACGCGTTACTTCATCAGGGGACCTGCGCACCCGCAGGTGTCCTTTGCACTGAAGACCTGCACGTTTTATGTTTGATTCACTGGGTTGTCACAAAAGACTTTTTCATTATTTGAGATTGTTTAGTTTTTGTACTGTTCATTCACAGTTTCTGCCACTTGGTGAAGGACACTATAGATTATCAAGTTACTTTGTAATGTCATCTATCTATCTATCCTATCTATCTATCTATCCTATCTATCTATCGATCTATCGATCTATCGATCTATCTATCGATCGATCGATCGTTATTCACTATATAACTCCAGCCCTGCAGCACAACACTCCATTTTGTATCTTTTTTTCATCCTATAGCTTGGGTTTTTGCTATATCTGTGTTTGCCAGCAGCTTGGGTTGTCGCTGTATTTTTTTGGAGATGGCACGAGAGTTCCATATTTAATGTATTCAGTGTATTCTCCAATTCCATAGATGATTCCTTAGTGCAAAGCTGCCTTTATATATAATTTTGGGTTATTCTGCTGTAAGCCCCCATTCACACCGGTGCAATTTGACAGTTCAAAATCGTAAGACAAGGTGCACCCTATTTGTGCCTTTGAAACCATTCACATCGGTGCGACTCCGACTGCAGCGGTTTAAAAAAAGGTTGCTATTTTTGGCGATTTTCATGTGCCACTTGCATTGACATCTGTGCATGAAATAGCACAGATATCCGCAAGTTGCACATGAAATTGCACTGACCGGCTTTAAAACCGCGCTAAAGCAGAGCGTTTTTCAAAGCCGAATCCGATGTGAACCGGAACTAAGGTATAAAAATATTGCTTTCTGGTGGATACACTATGTTTGTGAATATTGGTGACGAAAGTCCCTCTTATCATGGTGCAGTAGAGGGAGGCTGTCTTCCCTTATAGTAAAGCATCAAGAAAACCATACCTTTTTACAAATACTTAGATCTCTGTCTTTATTGATAAGTGGGATCGCCCCATTTTTTTTTCCCCCTTCTGAATCCGTCTTTTAAGGCGTGACAATTTTTTTTTTTTTTTTTTTGTCCTATAAAGGCTCCATGTACAGATCACCCAGCTTTGTACAGAGACCTCCTTCGAACGGATAGAGTGCACTGGATCTGTGAAGAACCTCCTGCAGAGTTGGTGAGGAACAAAATGATGGAATGTCATTTCAGATTTCAACACCAGATGGCGCTAGGTGAGTTCTAATATCTACAGTGTGTTTTATTAGCAAGGACCAGTTAAAATGCCAAGAGGTAGCTTAGTACTTGCAATAATATTTTATTACCATTTCTATTATCTGTTCAATGCCCACAGAAATTAAGTTGATATGTTATGTTCTCATAGTTTACCAAAAATCAGTGTGATATTCTAGTGGCTTGTACTGTGTGATAAAGACTTTGATATTTAATACGAGCATTGCCATCGTGTAAGGAGGTAAATTCTTTGTCAAAATGCACTAAATTGCAAATTTAATGGTATGGAAATCCCAAAACTGCTATTTAGTATGTTTTTTGTATTGTTCCTTTTTGTATACAGTTTTCTAAAGTGAATCTTTTTTTTTTTTATTTATTGTGTGTGTGAATTTGATGCAGCCTTTCTCCTTTCCTACCAGTAATGTCCCTGCCTGCTGACAGTGCCTATTCATTAGCAGCAGTGTTGTCAGCTAGCCATGGGTGTAAGACTCCATGTACACGGGACGCTGGAAATGGCCGTTTAGGAGCAGTTGGGCGTTTTTTTCAGAAGCCCCTGAACCCATCTACATTTTATCTTATCTGTCCATGTACACCAGGTCGTTTACAGTCATTTGCAGGCAGTTGCGTTCAGGGACTGTTTTTAGAACGCAATTATTTGCGTTCGAACGTGCGCTTCAAACGCGTCTGAACGCGTCCGAACGCGATGACCTGCGTTTAGCGTTCGTTTTTCCATTTTAAAGGGGAATAATTTTTTTGACCTCTACGAACTGTTCTAAACGCAAACGCCCGCTAAACGCAGGTACAAACGCGACTGAACGGACGTTTCAAAGTCCTAAAAATTCCAGCATTCAAAGGGACTTTTAACAACGTCCCGTGTACATGGAGCCTTATAGCTTAACTCTTTTGCTGCTAAAGCTTCTGCCTTCCCCCCCCCCCCCTTCTTTTTTTTTTTTTTTTTTTTATATATTTTAATTTATTTTTCTCATGCATGTTAAAATACAGATTTTAGGCCTAAAAATTACTTAAACCCCCAAAACATTACATATTTTTTTTCAAAAGCCGAGAATCTATAGAATAAAAAGAGATAGTTGCAGTTTGTTGTACGATCTTGGCACTGCTGTTTTCGAATCTGTTTTAAAAAAATAAATACAGTAAGTCTGCACAAAGTAAAAAAAATACTGAATTATCGAGCATTAAAATTGTGTAAGCCTTGAAGCAAGGAAAAATTATTATCTATAATAATAAAAGCCCTGTGTCCCTGCGTCCGCTTTCCGTGTGTCCGTGGAGATGCTCTACTGCGCATGTGCTGAACTAACAGCCGTTGGGATGCAGAGAACACCTCCGCGGGAAAACTGCTGTCACGGGCGAACTAAAGGTGCTAGAGACCCCAAAATTGTACCACAGGTGGCCAAGACGCTCCCCTACACCTGGGGTTTCGGGGATGAAAGGGCGCGGAGCAGTGACCCCGAGAACCAGGCTTCCCCCCCGCCATAGACTCCAATGTTAAACCTGGTCACCTCGCGGTTAATTCATGGCCCGGTTCTCGGGGTCACTGCTCCGCGCCCTTTCATCCCCGAAACCCCAAATTTTTCTCAGGTGTAGGGGAGCGTCTTGGCCACACCTGTGGTACAATTTTGGGGTCTCTAGCACCTTTGGTTCGCCCGTGAAAGCTCCCCAAAGAGACAGTGATCTAACCGCGAGGTGAACAGGTTTGAATGATCACTGTTCTGTGTGTGAGGAGCTCCCCTCCTCCCTCCTCTTTGATTTCCTGCCCTTACATCTCCCCTCCCCCACACCATCTCCAACCCGACATTTATCGTTCAATCCCCCCCATACACTACAATCCCCTCTCTCCCCCATACAATACAATCCCCTCCCACATACACTACAATCCCCTCCCTCTCCCACTCCCCTCTATCCCCCCACACCCAATACTTTTCCTATTGGGTGATCCACTGTTCTGTGTGTGTGTGTGTGTGTGTGTGTGTGAGCAGCTCCCCTCCCCCTCCTCTCTGATTTCCCACCTTCACATCTCCCCTCCCCCACACCGATCTCCAACCCGACATTTATCGTTCAATTCCCCCCATACACTACAATTCCCTCCTCTCCCTCCCCCATACACTACAATCCCCTCCCTCCCTCATATACTACAATCCCCTCCCCCCCCACACTACAATCCCCTCCCCCCAACACACTACAATCCCCTCCCTCTCCCCCCACGCTACAATCCCCCCACCCTTCAATCCCCTCCCTCCCCCATACATTGTAGAACCCCTCCCCCATACATTGTAGAACCCCTACCCCATACACTGTAGAACCCCTACCCCATACACTATAATCTCCCCCCCATACACTACAATCCCCTCCCTCCCCCATACACTACAATCCCCCCTCCCCCATACACTATAACCCCCCCCCATACACTATTATCCCCTCCCCCATACACTATAATCCCCCCATACACTACAATCCCCTCCCCATACACTACAAACCCCTCCCTTCCCCAACACACTACAATCCCCTCCCTCCCCACCACACTTCAATCCCCCCCCTACCCCTTACACTATAATCTCCCTCCCCCATACACTATAATCTCCCCCCACCATACACTACAATCCCCTCCATTCTCCATACACTACAATCCCCTCCCTCCCCCCCCCACACTACAATCCCCTCCCCACACTACAATCCCCCCTCCCCATACACTACAATCCCCTCCCTTCCCCAACACACTACAATCTGTTTTTACAAATGTTTGACCACATATGTTCTAGCGCCGTTAATTTAACGGGCTTAATGTCTAGTACTTAATATTGTCCATAGATAACTCAAATCTGATGATCTGTAAAGCTTTTTAGAAAGCAACATGAATGATGGTACTAGAATCCTCTCATTCCAGCATGTGTAGCAATACCTAATGTGTTACCTGATCTCTACATACAAACTTTGCATGATAGAGGGCACTTTGGGTCCCTTTTTTTTTTTTTTTTTTTTTGTCTTATTGGCATTTATTGTTGTAGTGCTTTACCCCCGGAGAAGCCTTGGTAAGACACCAGTGCAGACACCTGTATGAGCTTAAGTACTAGTATACTACCACCACTGTATTAGCATAAAGAAATAGACACTAGGTTACTAATTTGTAAATAGGGTAAGTATAATATTGCAATGCAAAATCAATGGCAATGCTTTAAAGCAATAACCAGTAAATTAATCTGTTTGAATACAATGAACTAATTGACAAATGCCAGGCTATACCATGGCAGGTAATTCAAATAACAGTAGTACTAAGAAAAATCTTAATGAATAGCAGCAATAATAATAAAAATAACCATAACTATGAACCTTATAAACAAGAAAAGCATAAACTGTAATTACAAGTCCCAAAAAATAACTCCACTGCGATAAGTTACTAATGGTGTATCAGAGTGCACTTCTGTATATACATACCTACACTTAGGGGGATACTTGCAACGTGTGGGGTACCCCTGGAAGGTAACTGTTGAGTATATGGTGCCTGACCTGCAGCTTCACCTGGCTGACAGTGGGGCTTTTGGTGTCTGTTTGGCTGTGTTTTTTAAGGATTCTAGTCAAAACAGCAGTCTCCTGTGGCACTGAATTGCTAAACGGTGGTAAAATAAGCTCAGCTGGATCGGTTCTGAGTGACATACAGCAAACTTGTCCTGGACGCTTGATTATATTCTGTCCTCAGGAAGCCAGGCACAGGTAACTCGGTACTTGCGATCAGGTCCTTTCAGACTCAGTCTCTCAGCGCTCTGATCCTCAATGGCTTCATGCTAGCACTCTGGTCGTAAAACATAGTTATCAGCCCTCTGGTCCTCACAGGCTCAGTCTTTTTGGTATAGGTACAGACAGGTACAAGCAGCATGTCTGTCTACTGCTCCAGATCCTCTCTCACACAGGGCCCAAACTCTAGCTTAATGCAGGGTTCATACGGTCATGAAAATCCTGGAAAAGTCATGGGATTTTGACATGACACTTTCCAGGCCTGGAAAAGTCCTGGAAAATGAGTAAACTTACTAAGTTTTGGAAAAGTCATGGAAAAGTGTTGTGCAACTATTTAATTTTGTCTCTGGGCCCCCTGTATTCTGTGGGAGCGGGGGACAGTAAGTGGACTATTTTCTCTGTTTCGGGGTTTAGGCGGCTTAATCAGCCGCACTGCACAGCTGAAGCCTGATCACTGGTCTCTTCAATATGAATAGACCGTGACAGGCTGGGAACTCAGCTTGCCCTTCAGCTCCTCCGGTGCTCTCTGCTTCCCCTGTGCTCCTGTATCATGTCCGCAGCCTGTAACCACCTCCTGTACCATGTCCACAGCCTTTGAAAATCTCCTGTACCATGTCCGCAGCCTCTAACCACCTCCTGTACCATGTCCACAGTCTTTGACCACCTCCAGTATCATGTCCGCAGCCTTTTACCACCTCCTGTATCATGTCCGCAGCCTCTTACCACCTCCTGTACCATGTCCACAGCCTTTGACCACCTCCTGTACCATGTCCACAGCCTTTGACCACCTCCTGTACCATGTCCGCAGCCTCTAACCACCTCCTGTACCATGTCCACAGCCTCTAACCACCTCCTGTACCATGTCCACAGCCTTTGACCACCTCCTGTATCATGTCCACAGCCTCTTACCACCTCCTGTATCATGTCCGCAGCCTCTTACCACCTCCTGTATCATGTCCGCAGCCTCTTACCACCTCCTGTACCATGTCCACAGCCTTTGACCACCTCCTGTACCATGTCCACAGCCTTTGACCACCTCCTGTACCATGTCCACAGCCTTTGACCACCTCCTGTACCATGTCCACAGCCTTTGACCACCTCCTGTACCATGTCCACAGCCTTTGACCACCTCCTGTACCATGTCCACAGCCTTTGACCACCTCCTGTACCATGTCCACAGCCTTTGACCACCTCCTGTACCATGCCCACAGCCTTTGACCACCTCCTGTACCATGTCCACAGCCTTTGACCACCTCCTGTACCATGTCCACAGCCTTTGACCACCTCCTGTACCATGTCCACAGCCTTTGACCACCTCCTGTACCATGTCCACAGCCTTTGACCACCTCTTCTATCATGTCCATAATCTCTGACCATCTCTTGTCTTTTATCATGTCTGCAGTCTCTGAGGGGGTCTGGAGAGGAGTCAAAAGTGGGAGTGCTGTCGGGATGGGGATCACAGGAGGAGTCAGACATGTGTGGACTGGGGAGAGGAGACTACAGGATAAAACCAGAGCATTGTGCACCTAAGAGGAGGTCAGTGACAGTGCTGTCCGGCCAGTCTGAGGGGGGGTCACTGATGTAAGGGGGCACCGTTATAAAGGTTCCTCCTTGTATCAGGACCCCCCCCCTCTCTTCCTTAGTGCATTCACTCTGTGGAAAGTGGTCTCTGGTCACCAGAGTCCCCCCTACATCGGAGTTCGCAGCTTTTTCACCCGTGCGCCTGAAGTGACACCCGCTCCCAGCTGCGGCAGTGGTGCTTCCATCTCATCCACTGTAAAACAAGGGACCATTTTGAGTCGCGCTGTATCCAGAAACGAAACCCTAACTGCAGAGGTACTGTACACTACAAAGATTGTCATTTATTTTAGTAAAAATATGCTGGGTGTGACATGGATTTTCTTCTTATTTAACGTGTATACATAGACATTTCATGAAACTTTAGGTCATGAATATTTACGTGAAGTCATGGAAAAGTCATGGAATTTTATTGGTAAAAATGTGTATGAACCCTGTTAATGGCCTTTCCTTTTCTTTCTTCCCCTTCCCCCTCCCCTAAGTTCCACTGGCTCCCCCTAGTGCATAGGCTAAACTGTGCTGAGCATAAGAATCCTGTTTGCATACATGAGGGGGTATAACACTGTGTCCATAGTGGCTCTCTCTGCCGCCTGAGATATATTTTTTTTCTAATTTTATTTATTTTTCCTTTCTTTATTGCTATCACAGGTGGGCTGACATGCCCCCTCTGATATTCTTGGGCAGGTGACATGTTCTCTTTAATCAGACATCGTGGATCTATTAGACCCCTAGTGTCTCCCCTGTCCTCTACCCCAGTCAGAGCCACCAAGGTTTGACAACTCTAAATCCAGCAATGTTCAGAGGTGAGCACTTCTGGGTGCATGCGACAGAGGAGAAATCTGTAAATATATTTTCAATGATTCTTCTCTGCTGGCCATCCTAATTATTTATTTATGTTTGCAGATATCATACTAAGTTATTTGCATTGGTTCTGGGCTCCCAGGGGCTGCAGGACAGCCCCTGCCACCACTGGGTAGATTCACCCAATTTATTGGTGCTGGTGACCTTTGTCTTTGATGCAGTATGTGATGGCAAATCAACATTTTTGAGTTCACATGAACACGCTTTGGCTCTGCATACACAATAACCAGTAGAAACAACTGGATTTTTTTTCTGTTTTACAGTGCAGCTTTTCTGTCATTATGGGTGTGTTTGTATATGCATATATGTAATGATTTAGAATTTTATACCTGAAATAACTTTTTTAAACCCTTTTTTGGCATGATAAGGTGCAGTTTACCTACATACCAGGTTTCTGGTCTGCTTATATAGCTGTGTGCTTACTTTTTATGTATGCACTGTATAAATTATTTCTGCGCATGCAGTACTGTGCAAAAGTTTTGGGCAGGTGTGAAGAAATGCTGTAAAGTGTAAATGCTTTAAAAAATATTGTATTTCGATTATTTTTAATCAATTTACTAAATGCAAAGTGTGCAAACAGAAAAACAATCTAAATCAAATCAACATTTGGTGCGGCTATCCCTTTGGCTTCAAAACAGCATAAATTTTTCTAGCGCACAGTGTTTGAAAGAACTTGGCAGGTAGGTTGTTCCAAACATCTTTAAGAACTAACCACAGATCTTCTGTGGATGTAGGCTGCCTCAAATCCTTCTGTCTCTTCATGCAATCCCAGACAGACTCGATGTTGAGATCAGGGCTCTGTGGGGGCCAAGCCAGGACTCCTTGTACCTCCTTATGCTGAAGATAGTTTGTTTATTTTTATTTATTATTACAGGTACTTGTATAGCTCCGTCAATTTTACACAGTGCTTTACACATATATTGTACATTCACATCAGTCCCTGCCCTCAAGGAGCTTACAATCTAAGGTACCTAACTCACATTCATACATATACACAGGCCAATTATCCTAATTTTTGGGAGGAAACCGGAGGCTCTGGAGGAAGACCACACAGGCCCAGGGAGAACATGCAAACTCTGAGGAGGTAGTGCCATGGTTGAGATTCGAACGACCTTAGTGCTGCTAGGCAGGAGTGCTAACCATTTGGCCACTGTGCTGCCCATAGTTCTTAATAACATTGGCTGCATAATTGGGGTGGTCGTCATGCTATAGAATAAATTTGGGGTCCATTCGCATACCTCCCTAATAGTATGGCACGATGAATAAGTATCTGCCTGTATTCCTCATTTTGTTAATTGATTAAAACCAACTATTAACACTTCTTTTTCTGAAAAGTTACAGCATTTTTCACACTTCCCTAAAACGTTTGCACAGTACTGTATATACCCATAATTTAGCTTTTTTTATTTTTATTTTTTGCTTTGTTAAATAAATTTGCTTTGTTAAATAAACCATCATCTGTCCCTAGACATAAGTTGGTAATCAGTCCAATTAATACTAACCTATGCATTGAAGACTACATCCAGTAACATTAGAACTTAACTCTTCACTGAGAATATGAACATTAGACGATTAGCCAAAAATCTCCAATATCCATCTTACCTGATGAAGGTACGCTATACGTACATTTTTTAATGGTTCTTTGTGAAGAGTCATTTTGTTTCTGAACTTGTTGAAATCACAGTCCAATGTGCATGTGTTAATAAGCATACCTTTACTATCCACCATTTGTTCCTGTCATGGGGGATCCTGTGTAAATTTGCTTGACATGTCGGTGTTATTTTAGGAAATATTAGAAAGTGTGTACAGCATTCTGTTGGACTTTTTTCTTTTTTATTCCATATTATGTACCAAGAGCGCTCTGTAATCCCCAAGAAATGCATTGCCTGTCACATCTTGTTGGAATTCTGTCTCAGACTATTTTCTTGTCAATGGTTACATTGTTCAGAACTTGAGGAGAAGTATAATTGCTATGGGCATGATAATATAATAAATAATATAATGCATAATATACACCCTGCATGGAGGTGGAAACTGCTTGGCATTTGGTTAAACATGGCCTTCACACATGACACAGATCAAAATGTTCACATATGCTCCAAACGGTTCTCCATTTAGGAATGTGCATAGAAACCTGTCATGAGAGAAATGGGGAAGCTATTGATTTAGATGTCCTTGTGAAAAGCCATTATGGCTGTTATGATTGCCTGATGGCTTTAATTTAAGGGTTTGAGTCACTAATTGGTTAGCGGCTTTGATTCACATTGATAATGATTGCAGTAGACCCAGAGAGGCCATGCCATTTGTATTGTCAGTTTAGACATAGCCCCATCGGACAATAAATGCAGAAAAGTGCATCCTACAGGTAGATTCACACCTTTGAAAAATGTTGCTACCCCCCTGGCTTACTGCAGGAGCATGAAGGTTGTAGCTGGGACCCCTGGACATCTATTGGTTGCCTTGTGGATGATCTGGCTCAAAGTCAGTGACTCAAAGTATTGACACCAGGCAACTTGCATTTTTTAGGAGTATAGGAATGCATTTTTTTTTCTCTCCTGACCTTTTTTCATTTTTTAGCTGTAATTTTTTTGCTTTTCTTGAAGATAGTGGTATTTCTTCATCGTTCGGTGACAGTTGCAGCTCCATATCTTATTGACCATTGGGTTATGCTGCCTCCTACAGGAGTAGGACTCTAGGCAGGAAAAAGCTTTACCATGCCTATGGGGCAGTCCCTGCAGGCATACACCCACTCACTCTGCTATAGCCCTCAGTTTGTTTCTGCCTAGTTTAGGAGTAGGACCTAGTTCCTGGCTGGGACTTCGGTCTTAGATTGTCTTTTTTATTTTAAAGGGAACCTTTGCTTAAAAATTAAATTTTTTAGCTAGTTATGTTCTTGAGAGAACTGCAATCAACAGCCAGCCTGGATATGCTAGATCCTTAAGGTCTGCCAGCCTGGCCAGCGAGCGTGTGCAGGTTATAGCCCCAATGGACAGGGACTGGGCTACGAGTAAAACACCTCGCCGGGACGCACATGACCTGGTTTGGCCTGAGTCGCAGTGTACCCCCTGGCCATCAGCACCCCCACCTCAAGTGGAGAGGTAGTCTGTCCGCAGTGGAGCCCACCCGATGTCGCTGGTATGGTGAGTAGTGTCCCCCCATAGCTCTTGCAGTCTCGGGTGGACATGGGCCCCTCCTTGGGATGATTGGATCCCCAAGTTCACTTCCATTTCCCCAGTCCCTCTAAATAGTCACGGTGGTCTTTTGAGTACGAGTACCATGTCAAGCTGTCCGAACTGCTGATGGAGCTGACGGCCGACCCATGACCGGATCGGGCCCCAAATTTAGGCCGCAGCTTTGGGGCCTACTCGCGGCTGTCCGGGTAATATGCCAATCTGTCAAAGTACCATGTCAAGCTGTCCTGCGGATACCGACGAATCGCCTCATGTGGCCGGATCGGGCCAAAATTGAAGGCCGTGGCTTACGGCCTACTCGTGGCTGACGGAGCTGGCTGTCTGTGACTAACCAAGCTGTCTGGACGACTAACCAGGCTGTCCGAGCTCCTAACCGTGCTGTCTGAACTGCTGATCAAGCTCTTGGAGCTGACGGCGGACCCGTGACCGGATCGAGCCCCAAATTTAGGTCGTGGCTTTGGGGCCTACTTGAGGCTGGTTGACCGAGCTGCTGACCAGGCGGTTTGAGCTGCTGACCCGGGGGGGGGGGGGGGGGGGAATTGAGAGAGCAGCAGATGGGCATTTGCTCTTTCCCCCCTCAGGGGGGTGGACATATGGACTGCCTGGCGCCCCCCTTGAACCGGGGGGCACCGTGGCGACATTGTTGTGTGGGGGCTATGTCCTCTTATGTCATTTATGGTCTTTAGCCGGCATTTCCTTGTGGGACTGCGACCTCCCCTGCTTGGCATATAGCGACTCTATTGGGTCTGCATCTACGCTCTTCTGGTGCTCTGCAGTGAGGATGATTCCCTTTTTACTGCACATGCGCATGCAAGAGCGCTGGTGGATGCACTGATTGTATCTGTGCAGAACATTTTAACATGGGGGGTGCTGGACTCCTCTGGGCCGACAGATCCCCTAAAGGCAGCAAAGGTACTCCCTTTTCCTGCCTACTGTGACAAAATTGGCACGCGTTAGTGGCGTTGTTCTAAATGCAATAATGGTAACCACACATGGTATGCCTAAAAAGCTGGTCTGATCAGGCTTCTAAAAAGGCTCTAAAGATATCCCGAACAAGAGCGAGCTGCTTCCTGCCACAGAGAAAACACTAGGTCTATTCAGCCGGACCGGGAGTGCTTTTGTAGTGTATTTGTTGGACCTGGAGCAGGCGATTTGGGAATGTATATATGTGAGTGGAGCCATTTTATTTTGAACAAATATTTACGGTTTTACACAATGGGAGATCTTTTCTACTTATTTATGGTGATAGTGCGTGGAAAAGTGGAGAGGAATACCTGAGGAGACCATACACGGATGGATCATAATTGATGACGGCACTGTGGTGAGTTGTGCTGACAGGCTTGAGTGATCTTTAAGGGAGTGTAGATCCCTTTTCTTGATGTGAGCTGCCACCCACACAATAAAAATCACTGCATGCGGTGGAGAGTGATAATCACGGGATTCAAAAAGGAAAAAAACACATTGTTTGAAATGAGAAAAGGAGAAGTCACAGTTTAAAAGATAAACAATGTAGGCTATGTGGGACTTTAAGTGAGACCCCAGCAGGTAATGCCCAGCGTCTCCATCCCTGTATTAGAAAAAAACGAAAGTTGAAGGATTAAAAGAGGTGCATGGAAGCCAGCCAGCCCCCAGTCTGATGTACTCACCCTCCAGTCTGCCACCAACCAAGTAGACCTGTCTCGGCAAACGCATGTGTAAGCTGCAGGGCCACTACACGGCACCCTGTTTTAAAAGATTGTTTTGAACGAAGTGAAGAGCAAAGGAATTCTTTTGGGACTTTTATTTTAATGCTGAAACACTTTTTCACATTTGATTATTAACCACTTTACCACCGCCCACAGTAATATTACTGCGGCAGAGTGGCTCGTTATCGTCTGACGACGTAGTACTACGTCGTCATACACTCCCCCTTCTGGGCGGCGCTTGCGCGCCGCCGGAGGCTCGCTCCCGCTGTTTTCAGTCACAGCGGGAGTCGGGCCAGGGGAGGAGCAGCGGCGATCGCCGCAGCTCTTCCCCGATCGTCGGGGATCTAGTGTGGAGATCCGCCCGCCTGTGTAAACACAAGCGGGCGGATCTCCCAAGTGACAGATCGGAGTGTTCAGCATAGCTGGACATCCGATCTGTCCATGACTCACTCAGTCACCTCCCCCCCCACACGTCAGTAAGCACCAGGCATACATTAACCCCTCCCTCTCCAATAAAATTAACCCCTTCCCTGCCAGTGTCATTTTTACAGTAACAGTGCATATTTATAGCACTGATTACTGCAGTAATGTCACTGGTACCCCCAAAAGTGTCAAAAATGTCAGTCAAGGGTCGGATCTGTCCGCCGCAATGTCGCAGTACCGCAAAGAAAATAGCAGATCGCCGCCATTACGCGTTAAAAAAAAAAACACCAAAAATGACAGAAATCTTTCCCTTTGTTAGTAAACGCAATAACTTTTGCGCAAACCAATCAAAATACGCTTATTGTGATTTTTTTTTTTTACCAAACATGGGTAGCAGAAAACAAATTGGCCAAAAATTAAAAAAAAAATTGGTTTTTACATCTTTTTGGGGGGAATTTCATATAAAAAAAATGTTAAAAATATTGTTATTTTTTTCAAAATAAACGCTCTTTTTTTGTTTATAGCGCAAAAAGTAAAAATCGCACAGGTGATCAAATACCACCAAAAGAAAGCTCTGTTTGTGGGGAAAAAAAGGACGTAAATTTCGTTTGGGTACGGCGTCGCACGACCGCGCAATTGTCAGTTAAAGTCGCACAGCGCCGAATCGCAAAAAGTGGCCTGGACGTAAGACCGCAAAATCCTCCGGTGGTAAAGTGGTTAATACAATAAGGAGCACTTGATACTATGTGGTTTACATGAATTGTGATACTATTATTTGTGCACTATTTTTTGTATTCACATGTATTGATATATATATATATATATATATTTTGGTACTTAGTTTTTTGTGTACACACAAGGAGTAAGTTTTATATTTGCTCGGTATTCTTATTGGAATTCACTGGACACATTGAGTTACAATTTTGCAAAGCGCTGCATCTTTCTTATATCTGTATTAATAAAATACACTTGTCTTCGCAGTTCTCTGCAGAATGTACAACATTTGCGCATATGCAGCTCGGTTTATATTTCGCACACTGTACCGAAATGAAGGACTCTCATGCATGATGTCATCCTGCACCAGCTAATATAGACTGCCAAAGCTGGAAGAGGCTGGAAAGATGCTGGCGAGGGACCTCGTGTGCATCTGACCATTGTCAACCACTTGGCAACATGTTACACCCACACACAGTGTGTGTAACATGGTCTTGAAGGTTCAAAATGGAAAGTTTATGATAATAAACAAAAGACCAATAGACTGCAAAAATATTTATCTCACCTTAAGGGAGATTTCTGCCTAAGCTTCCCTCATTTAAAACAAAAAAATTACAATTTCTAGTTTTGGTTAATAAAATGTTGTGCAGGTAAAGCAGTAGAAAATAGGTGTAATGATGTGAAATATTCTGTAACACACTTTTTCCATGTTTCAGTACCTTGTGTATTAACACTTAACCAAGATGGCACAGTTTGGGTAACCTTGGCAAAGCCGTTAAGAGCCTTAACACCAGGACAGGTGAGTACGGAAAATTTCAGAAGTCTACATTAGGATGCAAGTAAAATTCTAGGCATCCTTTGCAATAGGAGTGATACTACCTAAGGGTTAATTACTTCTAATTGCCATATTAATAAAAAAAGCAAAAATTTTGTGAAAAATTTACATTTTCTACTTTGACTGTTAAAAAAAATATCCAATATATTCAATTTTTGTCATATATTTAGGCCAACGTGTATTTACCTACATGTCTTTGACAAAAAAATTGTCAATGAGCATATTTTTATCCACTTTAAGACCGGAAGAGTTTACCCCCTTCCTGACCAGGCCATATTTTGCGATTCGGCACTGCGTTATTTTAACAGACATTTGCACGGTCGTGCGACGCTGTACCCAAACGAAGTTTACGTCCTTTTTTTTTTCTCACAAATAGTGCTTTCTTTTGGTGGTATTTGATCACCTGTGCAGTTTTTTTTTTTTTTTTTATTTATTTATTTTTTTTTTTTGCAGGGAAGGGGTTAACACTGTTGGTGATTAAGGGGTTAAATGTATGCCTCATGCTTACTGACGTGTGCTTACTGACGTGGGGGGGGTTCTGTGACAGACAGAGATTGCAGGTTCAGCAATGCTGAATCCTGTGATCTCTCCCCGTCTGTCACAGAGAAGATTCGCCTGCTTTGTTTACATAAGCGGGTGGATCTTCTCACACTTTCCCTGACAATTTGGGAAGAGAGGCGAGGATCTCCTCCTCCAACCCGACTCCCACTGTGTCTAAACACAGCGGGAGCGATCGCCGCCGAGACCACTAGGAGTCCAGCGACGTAGGTCAACGTCGCTGGACCCAGAGGAGCCGACCTGCCATAGTAATATTACTGTGAGCGGTCGGCAAGTGGTTACGATTTTTAAGTATTATTATTATTATTATTTTTTTTTTTTTATTACAGGTATTTATAGTACCAACAGTTTACACAGTGCTTTATATTGTAAATAAATACTCTTTTCTCTATCGCTCATTGACAGACGTAGTCTTCTTGATTCTCAAGAGCTGGGTTATGTTGTCTCCGCAGGAGTAGGACTAGGCAGAAAGACAAAACGTTCTGGCTCCACCTTAGGGGCAGTCCCTGAGGGTATATCCTCCCTCTCTCTGCTACAGGGAATCAGTTTTTTTCTGTCTAGTCAGGAGTAAGGACCTAAGTTCCTTGCTGGGATCTTTTGGTCCTGGCAAGACTTTTTTTCTTTAAGAAAAAGACATTTTTTTAGGTAGTTTTTCTCCAGTGTTTTTTCCTGTGAGATCTTCAAGCAAAATGCCGGACTGGGCGACACTTGTGGTCACCCCAGCCAGCCTACGAGCGCGCGCAGACCATGGCATTGCGCTTGGTCGGCCGCGACACATTCAAGTAAGTATGCGGGGCCGGGCGACGGGCTGGATGTTGAGATCCAGTGGTTTCTGCCTACGAGCGCGTGCAGACCAGAGCTCCGCGCTGGGTCGGCCGCGACGGAGTCCCAGTGGAGGGACTGACCTTGCGAGTTAAAAGTCTCGCTTGGACGCCAGGAACCAGAGAGTCGAGGCGTCCGAAGTGGTCCACAAACCCCCACCCCGGTGGAGAGGGTATTGTGAAGAGAGGGTGCCTGTCGGTTCGGTATGGTGAGTAAACGTTCCCTTTTTTCCTCGTTATGAGGCAGTATGTATTATGGGCCCCTCCATATATGGTCAGTATATATCTGATACTTACAAGTCCCCCTTGTAACACAGCATGTGTTTGTGGGAAGTGGACTTGGTTTAAGAGCTAACACTCTACCCAGCAGACTGTAACATTACAGCAGACATAGGAGGTATTATCCTACCTTATTTGTAGTGTATCTCCTGTAGATCCATATATCGCCTCTTAGCAGAGATGCAGGTGGATGTGCTGGGAAAAGGATTTCGGCGGTCCGCCGCCATTTTGCTGTAGACCTAGTGCATGTATGTCCTCGGGTCACGCCGGCCGCCATGTTTTTGGAGTCTTATGTCTCCTCTATGGGGGCGGCCATGTTTTGTGAGCCCAGCTACCTCGTGGAGAGCTGGGAACGCCGGAAGGCGTACACAGGGGGCGGAGCCACGTCCTTCTACCCGGGAAAAAGCAAACAGCTCCTTCCAGTCTGTGTAAGACAGACGCTGACTGCAGTTGGTTGGAAGCTGCACTGCATCGGTTGGTGAGCCTTGGGGGTCCCTCTCTCTCTCTGTGGGATCGAGAAGCAGGTACTCTGAGGGGCGCTATTGCGCTAGGGGGAGACACACCAAAAAAAAAAAAAAAAAAAGTTTTTTTGTTTTGCTGGCAAAAGTGTCCTGAATTAACATGGACCCTGCCACTCATGTATCTCCTCCGGATCCCCTCGAGGAGTCTGCGGGATCCTCCAGCACCCCATTGACAATTGAATCATTGTCAGCTATTATGGAAACTTTTGTGTCCCGGGTGGAAGTGGCTTGTCAGGGACAGGGCGCGAGAAAGCGACCCCCGCCTAACCCCATATTATCTGAAACCTCGGATTCAGACTCTGAGCCCATTTCTGCAGTTGCAGGTACTTCATCTGGGATTGGTGTCCCGGGTCCTGTCTCTTCAGACAGTGAGGAGGATGTTTCGGCATCCGCCATAGCCCGAGAGGAAGCGTTGGTAAACGCACTGATTGTATCTGTTCAAGAGACCTTAAGGTTACAGGGTATTCCATCAGAAATAGCTGAAACTGAAATCCCTTTTGGGACTAAAAAACGCATCAAAGTGGCGAAGGTTTTTCCATTGCCCAAATGTTTTGGCAATCCAATCGAAGAAGAATGGCGTCTGCCAAAACGCACGTTTACTATTTCTAAACGCATTGACAGGCGTTATCCGTTTGAGGAAACCCTCATTAAGAAATGGACAGAACCACCTGTGGTGGATTCACCAATTGCTAGATTGAATAAAGCCACGGTTATTCCTTTAGAAGATGCTCCGTCTTTTAAAGATCCAGTGGATCGCAAGATAGAAGCTATGTCTCGCACCATGTTTTCCTTGATTGGATCAGCTTTCAGACCTATAATAGCTATTGGTCTGGTTTCGCAGGCTGTAACTGAATGGACCAAGTGGTTACGCCGGGACTTAGAAGAGGTCCCTCAGGCGGTATCAGATTTGTTGGAACAAATGATACAGGGGTTACAGTTTGTGTGTGATGCGGCGTTAGACGCCACTCCATTATTGGCGCGAGCATCAGTCTCAGCAGTGGTTCTCAGGCGTACTGTGGCTAAAAGGTTGGTTAGCCGACCAAGGTTCCAAAAAAGCATTGGCTAATATCCCCTTTTCAGGAGAGCGTCTATTTGGAGCCAACTTAGATGAGATCATTAAGGATCTCACGGGTGGAAAGAGCACCTTTTTACCGCAAAATTTTAAAGGTAGAGGAACTCGTCAAAGACGAGGGCCTTCTTTTTCTGCTCACAAGAGGTTTTTTCGTCCCGCAGGTGAAAAAACTAAGTCCTCCAAAGCTCCTGCAGGAGGCGTCAGGGGTCGTTGGTCGGGCAAGCAAAAGCCCGCCCCCTCCAGACCTGAAGATAAACCGTCCAAAGCCTGAAGATGCGCCCCCACCCATAACTGGGGTGGGGGGACGTCTTCGCCGGTTCCCGGATCCATGGCTTTCCAGAATCCCGGACAAATGGGTTTGCGAAGTCATAAGGTCAGGGTACAAGATCGAGTTTCGATCTCTCCCACCGGCGCGATTCTTCCCTTCCAATATCCGACTATCCTCAGATCGTTTAGAAGATCTGCGGAGAGCAGTCACAGATTTACTACAACAAGGAGTGGTAGTCCACGTTCCTTGGACAGAACGGTTTCAAGGGTTTTATTCAAACCTATTTACAATACCCAGGAAAGAGGGCAAAGTGCGTCCAATTCTGGACTTAAGAGCACTCAATTCTTTTGTCAACATAAGAAGATTCAGAATGGAGTCCATTCGCACAGTAGCAGCCTTCCTGCATCCAGGGGATGTCCTAGCGTCCATAGACATCAAGGACGCCTATCTTCACATTCCCATTTTCGCAGGACATCAGCGGTTTCTACGCTTTTCCGTAGAAGAGAACCACTATCAGTTTGTGGCGTTACCTTTCGGTCTCGCCACGGCTCCGCGGGTCTTCACAAAGGTGTTGGCCCCAATGTTGGCACTTCTGCGCCAAAGAGGCATATCGATCCTTGGTTACTTAGACGATCTTCTGCTTCATGCAGAGTCTCCTCAGACCTTGCTACAAAACATAGAAATTACTATGATTTCTTTACAGGAATTCGGGTGGCTGGTGAACCAGCAAAAGTCATTTCTGGTTCCCACCCAGAGGCTCGAATATCTGGGTCTAATTTTAGACACAGTCAGGACAAGAGTTTTTCTTCCAGTAGGGAAACTCCGAAAGATTCAATCAGCAGTCCAGTTGTTACTGTCCAACAGCTGGTCTTCCCTTCGGACTTGCATGAGGGTTCTGGGGTTGATGGTGGCTTCGTTCGAAGCAGTCCCATTTGCCCAGTCCCATACCCGAATTCTTCAGCAAGAGATTCTTCTCAGATGGAATCGGAATCCGGAATCCCTGGACAATCAGATCCGATTGAGCAAACAGACCAGAGAGTCTCTGGTCTGGTGGCTTCGGTCTCCGATGCTCAGCCAGGGAAAGTCATTTCTGCCAATATATTGGACGATAGTGACCACGGATGCCAGTCTATCCGGATGGGGAGGAATTCTCGGTCAATTATCTGTCCAGGGACTTTGGTCCCTGGAAGAATCCAGGTTACCGATAAATGTATTGGAACTGAGAGCGATCAGACTTTGTCTGATTCACTGGACCGAGCAGCTCCAGGGCAGCCCGGTTCGGACCCAGTCGGACAATGCCACGGCCGTGGCTTATGTCAATTACCAGGGGGGCACCAAGAGTGCCCGAGCGGCCAAAGAAGTGGCTTGCATTCTTCGCTGGGCGGAACGATTTGTTCCAGCAATCTCTGCGGTGTTCATTCCGGGGGTGGAGAATTGGCAGGCAGATTATCTCAGCCGTCAGACTCTGGATCAGGGGGAATGGTCCCTCCATCCAGACGTTTTCCACCAGTTGTGCCTACGGTGGGGCACCCCGGATGTGGATCTGTTGGCATCACGATTCAACAGGAAAGTTCAGAGATTCGTGGCTCGCTCCCGCGATCCTCTAGCAGAAACCGCAGACGCACTGATCGCCCCGTGGGGGCAATACCAGCTAATATATGCCTTCCCTCCTCTCGCGTTACTGCCAAGACTTCTTCGCAGGATAGAGGAGGAAGGAATTCCAGTAATTCTGGTAGCTCCGGACTGGCCTCGTCGAGCTTGGTACGCCGACGTGGTCAGACTGGTGGCGGATGTCCCGTGGAGACTTCCTCTCAGGGAGGACCTACTGTCTCAGGGACCGATCTTCCATCCTGCTTTACGATCGCTGGCTTTAACGGCCTGGCTATTGAGACCCAGGTGCTGAAGGACAAAGGTTTGTCAGCTTCAGTTATTCCTACTCTAGTTGAAGCAAGGAAAGCGACTTCCAGAAAGATTTATCATCGCACATGGAAGTCCTACATTGCATGGTGTGAACCGTTGGGGTTCCGTCCTCGGTCTTATTCGATTAGTCGAATATTAGCTTTTCTGCAACAAGGGGTTGAGCAGAAACTGGCCTTGAGTACTATCAAGGGTCAGGTCTCAGCGTTAGCTATCTTCTTTCAGAAGCCTTTAGCTACTCATTCCTTGGTGCGGAATTTCATCCAGGGGGTGCGACATCTGGCTCCGCCAGTGCACGCGCCGTTACCCCCCTGGGATCTTAATTTAGTGTTGTCGGTTCTTCAGAAACCTCCCTTTGAAGATATTAGGGAGATTCCTCTACCCACGTTGTCCCAGAAGGTGGCCTTCTTGGTGGCTATTACTTCTGCACGCAGGGTGTCAGAACTGGCCGCATTATCTTGTCATTCACCATATCTGGTGGTTCATAGAGATAAGGTGGTTCTTCGTCCGAATCCATCCTTCCTACCAAAAGTGGTTTCAGAATTTCATCTGAATGAAGAAATTGTATTACCTTCCCTGTGTCCTAAGCCCAGTCATCCTCGGGAGTTTGCTTTACACTCCTTGGATGTGCTTCGGGCAATCAGGGTATACTTGAAAACGACAGACTCGTTTCGCAAGACGGATTCACTTTTTGTGATCCCAGATGGACCCAAAAAGGGGTTGCCTGCATCTGCCGCGACCATTTCCAGATGGATCAGACAGACGGTAGTACAGGCTTATTCTATTAAGGGTCGGGAGCCCCCGTTCCCTGTTAAGGCGCACTCCACTCGGGCGCTTAGTGCGTCATGGGCCTTTCGCCATCAGGCGTCAGTGGTCCAGGTGTGCAAGGCGGCTACCTGGTCGTCGGTGCATACCTTTACAAAACATTATAAAGTTGATGTAATGGCATCGTCTGATGCCTCGTTTGGCCGCAAGGTTTTGCAGGCCGCAATTTGAGGAGACCAGTGGTCTACCTCGAGGGTTTTTTTCCGTTGGAAATGTATTTCTTTAGTCTCATTCTTTGTTTATAATGAGCCTTTAAAACTTCTAGTTTGGCACCGGTTGGGCCTTCTAGATTGGATTTGATTTTGTCAATCCCACCCCTCATTTGTGGCACTGCTTCTGGATGTCCCAGCTCTTGAGAATCAAGAAGACTACGTCTGTCAATGAGCGATAGAGAAAAATGGATTTTTGTAAGATCTTACCGTAAAATCCTTTTCTCTTAAGCTCATTGACAGACGTAGTACCCGCCCCTCTATCATTGAGTTGGGTTGGGTTAAATTCTCTGTTACTGCTTTAGAACAGAACTGATTCCCTGTAGCAGAGAGAGGGAGGATATACCCTCAGGGACTGCCCCTAAGGTGGAGCCAGAACGTTTTGTCTTTCTGCCTAGTCCTACTCCTGCGGAGACAACATAACCCAGCTCTTGAGAATCAAGAAGACTACGTCTGTCAATGAGCTTAAGAGAAAAGGATTTTACGGTAAGATCTTACAAAAATCCATTTATTTGACCTTTACTCATAGATACTTTGTTTTAAAATTAAATGTTTTTTAATTGTTCATCAAGGAACAAAAGTTCAGTAGAATCAGGAATGGTAGGTTATATTGCTGCCTTTGAGGAATTGGACACTGGCAAACCCAAAATGCCTTTGATCAGCCAAGTATAACACCTCCCACTCCCATGATGCTCCAGGTATTTATTTATTTTTTTTGTGTCCTAGGATGATTGAGATCTTTTCTTAGCAAAGAAAAGTATATCCATTTGTTTTAGACCTATTTCCTTCAATCAAGATTCTTGATTATGCTGCTGAGTTGGGATTCAAAATGCAGTATCTGGATTGGCTAATCTTTGGCACCATCTTGGAGGCCATTCCCAGGTCCTGCTGGACCAAGTATTGTGGGGCTAGCATGTAATGTCATCTCTACCTCAATCTCTGCCTCCACTTGACTTCTATCAAATCTGCCTACCTCTCAGGAAAGCCCTATAGATCTCCATGCTGCCCTTGAAGAACTCTCGGGTCAAGATGTCATTGGTGTTTCTCAAACAGAGACGTTTCTACTAAAATCTGTTTGCCATTTTCAAAGCAAAAGGCCATCTGCGCTATCCTGAATCGCAAGGCACTCAATGGGGTTAATTTACTAAAACAGGAGAGTGAAAAATCCTGGTGCAGCTGTGCATGGTAGCCAATCAGATTCTAACTATAGCTTGTTCAATTAAGCTTTGACCAAAAAAAACCTGCAAGCTGATTGCTTTCTATGCAAAGCAAAAGCAGTTTTAGTAAATCTATTCCATTGTCTTCATTTAAGTGAACATTTTTTGCATGGTATCCAACAGATTTATAATTCCTACCTCCACATTGGAGACTGTGGTCATCAAGGATGTGTAATTGCATGTCCCTCATCTTTCCAGCACATCAAAGCTTCTTGTTTTTTCTGCTGTGGGAACACAACATTACTAGTTTGTTGCCCTTTCTTTTGGTCTGTCTTCTGAAACAATTGGTTACTATCCGTGATACTTTTTTTATTTGCACTAACATACAACATAAGATCCTTTGTTCTGCACACCTGTGGGACATAATTTCTCACAACGGGACAACACTATGGAAGACCTCAATGTCTTTGTTCTTAAATGGAAATTTCAAAACTATTCAGGAAAGGTAAACTTTTGAACTAAGAATGATCTTCTATTTGATACATAAGACAATGGCCTAAATTTGGGTTTTCTTACTCATCCAACAGTTTTACACCCCCCCCCCCTCTGTTACTCACCCCCCTGTCTATAGCTCTCCCCCTGTCTTATCTCACTAACTATGCTAGTTTTATTGCCATTGCTGTGTTTGTTTTTTCCTTTCCCAGGACATCGTTTGTCTTCCTACCCCGAAAGCTTGTCCTAAAAAATTGTATGTTAGTGCAAATAGAAAAAAATGTATCATGGACAGTACTCAATGGTTCTGTTGCAAGTGCACTAATACGGCTACAATCACCTCATGCAGGTCTGTCTTCTGCAACCCAAGTGTCCACCAAAGTGCCTAGCTCCAGTGCTAGCCTTGTTACGCTCACAGGGCATTCCCGTAGTGGGGATACTTAGACCATTTCTTCCTGACAGACCAGTTAGTCAAACTGTCAAGACACTGCAAAGGTTAGTTGGATCCTGAACCATCAGCAGTCATCACTTGAACAGACTTATTGCTTGTATTATAGGGATCTGGTCCAGAATTTTTCTTCCGCAAACTCCTTGCTTTCAGGTCCAGACACTACAGTCCAGGAGCTGCCCAACTCTCCACTTTTGCATGAGTTCTGGGTCTGAGCGTATCCTCTCTTGAGGAAATCCCATTGGCTTAGTTCTACTCCAGATGGTTGCAACTCAATGTTTTGACTGCTTGGGAAAAGATACAATTGCTGTATCTACAAATGAGTCTGACTCCCAGGATTAGGAGGTCTTTGGCCTGCTGGCTCACCAACCCAGCCTTAGAATCGGGCAAATATTTTCTTCCACTTTTCTGGAAAGTCCTGGGGAGACATCTTGGACACTGACATTGCAGGGAAGGTGACCGTTAGCAGAAGCTCCGCTCCCTATAAAAATACTGGAGCTCCATAAGATTTCTATATCCCTCCAAAGCTAAACTCCTTGACTGCGCAGTCATCAGATCCAGATTGTCAGACAGCTCCATAGCAGTGGCATACATCAGTCATCAGGGAGGAAGCAGGAGTCTAATGCCCTATACACACGTGCAGATTATCTGCAGACTTTTGTCTGCAGACTTACCTTTTCTATGTAGTGCAAGGGCCTGCCGGATTGCATACAAATTGAAAATGTTTAGGTTTGACCTCATATTATATGGTTTAGGTAAGTCTGCAGACAAAAGTCTGCAGATAATCTGCATGTGTGTATGGGGCATTACTGCGGAAAGTGAAGTGGAACGGATTCTGTTAGGCAACATCAATGTTCCAGCCTTGTTTTCATTTGCTCTCCACATTCCTAGCGTGGACATCTGGCAAGTGGTTTACCTTGGCTATCGCCACCTGGACTTGAGAATGGTCTCTTCACCTAGAGATGCTCTCAGGACCTGTCTCTCAGGTAAGGGATTCCAGATGTTTACCTCCTATCGTTCATGTTCAACAACCAACTGGACATGTTTGTCTCCAGGTACAGGAATCCACTGGCCAAATCTGTGTATTCACTGGTTGCACCTTGGGATCATTACCACTTGATTTATGCCTTTCCTCCTCTGAAGCTTTTATCTGCTCTGCACGATCAAAATGGAAGCATTCTGATAATTTTTCACTGTGCCCAGAAGAGCATGGTACTCTTCACCTCCTCAGACACCTCATGGGCCCTTCCTGATCATCTGTATCATCATGCCTGTAGAAACTCAGGTTCCAAGAGGTGGGGATCTTCTGACTCAGTCATTCATACACTCCTGAGGACTAGGAAGTCCATGTAACACAAGGTCATCACACATGGAAAGCATGCTTGGCTTGCTGCGAGGCCAGAAAATTTAATCCCAGAATATACTGTGGGACAGATACTTACCTTTCTCCAATCGGGTTTGGATCAGAATTTGACCTAGAGTACCATCAAGGGGCAAATATAGTCTCTATTTTCAAAGACCACTTGCTTCTTGTTTCCTTGTAAAGGCCTTTGTTGCTCACATATTTTTACCTCTACAACTTCTAGTAATTCTGTCTGCATTTCATAGACCGCCTTTTGAGCATATTGGGGTGATCCCTTTATCTGCTGTAACTTCTAAGGTTGTGATCACCTCTTCTAGGCAAGCATTTGAGTTGGGTATACAATGAAAGAAGGAGTGATCTCCCACGTTTAGTGCGCTTGCAATAATCTCATTAGTATATATGTGTGTAATACCACCTCAAGGATTGTACCAACAACTAACTAAATGCAGTAGAACCAAGATATTACAACCAACCAATAGAGGTGTAGATACAATCAAAATTGGGAAAACAAATCTATAAATAATGTCCACAACTAGTTTATCTATATGGGGTATGAACCATACATATAAAAAATGTCTAAAAATTCCCAAATGTTAGTGATCCAAAACAGGGGGCACAAAAAGGGGGAAGATGGTGATAAGGATGTTCATAAGGGGTCACCTCAGTGCTCAAAGGGGTTTGTCAGGAGGCTCACCAGATATGTTGGATCCCCTCTAACCTTACGGTAGGGGGATCATACAGGCTTATAGCAGGTGGGATTTCTCTCTCCAAGGCTTGAAGCAATATGGCTGGTCCTTGCGCTGCTCCTGGGCACAGGGTCCCCTTTAGTATACTCCAATGGACGGCCCGTGGTAAGTTAGACAAAATATATAGGGAGCCTCATAGTGAAATCCATTTAAAATTTTATTTCATGCAAAAAGGTTTGGTCTGTCATATAAAAACACTACACATGCACATGTATAGAAGACAGATTCAAACACTAGTCATAACTAGTGTAAAAACATAGGTAAAAAGGTTTTAATAATAAGGAGGCAGGCACGGACAAGGACTCGCTGGAGTCAGTAGGTAGCAAAGACGGGGAAGGCCGGCTTCCGCGTGCGTTCCACTCCGTCTATCCGACTTGCAAAGAACCTTTCCTTATGCTTTACAAGGAGTTGTCTTGAGACCCAGAACCTCCTTTCTTCCTAAGGTGGTCTTTACTTTCCATCTTAACTTGGACATTCAATCCAAACAGTAGATCGAATTGTGGGACTTTAAAGGTGCTAACACTTTTCAGGAAAAGATACATACAAGATATATAGAATAAAAACCAATCCATTTATTATACATTGTTAAAAGGGTGCTCTTCACAATTTTATATGCGTAGTATAGCCATATGGCTATGTTGCGCACTTGATTGTTAATTGCGTCTATCTTTTTAACAATGCATAGCTAATTGATTTGACCTTTTCCCGAAAGTGTTAGCACCTCTAAAGTCCCACACTTTGATCTACTGCCTGCATTTATATATATTTTTGGGGATGTGGTGCATTAAATATCCACGAACACCATTGCTGATCAGACTTAACTGGAACATTGTTCTTCCATCTCTCTGTCCTGCCCTGGTTCATATAAAGGAGATATTCCTCCATTGCTTAGTTGTGCTTGGAGCTGTTTGTTTACAGTCTGCTTCGCATTCTATCATTTCTTGGTGCCTCAAGGGGATCATTTTTCAGGTCTAGCATCTTAAGGATAAGATTCCACCTTTTCTACTTAAGGCACACTCCACAAGATCTGTGAGTGCTTCCTGGGCATTTTGGCATCAAGCTTCTGTTTCCAGATATGCAAGGCATCTACCTGGTCTTCTGTTTACACATTCTCAATGTTTTTTACCATGTGCATTTTCAGGCATCTGCAGATGCAAGCTGTGGACATAAGATCTTGCAGGCAGATCTTTAAAGCCTAAGTAAATTAAACATCTGTGCATGATTCGCTATCCAAAAAGTGCATACAATATATAAATAAATAAACCAATATTCAATTGATGTAAATCCAAGAAGTGAATGTAGTGCAACAAAAACGTATAAAAGTCCACGTAAATAACCCAAAATTTCTTCTCAGAAATGTTATAGATTTGTATCCATCACCAATAACATGTATCTCATCCTTGTGCAAAGCTTCCACCTCAGATAGTAAGAATGCACACTTACCTAATCACTAGAAAGTTCCAAAAGGCTCTGATCTTTATTGATCAAACACAGGTCTCTTAGGAGTGACTTCAAGACAATCTCTGTAGGAGGTAAGGAATAATGGTCCTCTGCCAAAACCTCCTCCCCATGGACTGTGGCTAAAGGTATAGAAACAGAATGCACCAATAGAGTAAAACCTTCTTCTTAAATGCTTTAAAAAATTCAAAATTCTACTTGCATCATAAAAATAATCATAGCACCAAACAATGTACAAATTCTTCTGTGGCAATACATCAAACATCTGCACTTCCATGATCAGTAGGATGTGATGACATCAGCACACGGCTCCACCCTATGCGTTTCATCACTTGTGATGTTGTCCAGGGCACGTATCCATCATAGGAGTTGGAGGGGTTTTATTTGGCTGGCAGAAAGCCTATTGGTTTGTTAGTGTGCAGTTCCTCCTAAACGTGGCAGCATAACTCAGTGTTCCTGATTCAACTGATTCTTTGTCCATTAATGTGCACCAAGAATATAATTTTATGGCAAGTACAAACACTCCTGTTCTTTTAAGAAAAAGAACTCCTGTTCTTTTAAGGGGAAACTATACAATTGCTTTGGGTCACTTTTGTTTTATATTTTATTTTTAACCTTTGCGAAACCTGATATATGAAAGAGACACTGGCATTCGTCTGGTTGGATAGAAAACTGTGCATGCAACAGGAGACTATCAAAGAGTATGGCCATGCTAGAAGTGATGGCCAAAACCTGAAAACATGCTCTACAAGTTGTTGGAGACATACAATTTACTTACCTTGCAAATGAGTGCTTTCACATTTGTGCTCCCTACACAAAAAAAAAACTACATTTTGATATTACTCTCTGCAAGGTCTATCATAAAAGATCAGAAGGAAACGTGCAAGAGGAAGGCGTAGCACAGAAAAAAGTAAGACTGCGGGAAAAAATTAAACAAGCCATTATTTGATAACGAACAAAATCTGAAAAATAATTTACCTTCACTCGCCTGAGAAAGCACCTGGGCAAGGTAAAACCGACAACTGCCTGCAGCGGCTGCACAATAAGTGGTAAGAGGTCTCGAGTTGGGCACCAGGAGTTTAGGGTGAAATGTTCAGGGACAACTACTGATGGAAGTGTGACATGATGGGTAGGTAACCATTTTTTATTCTGAAAGATATCTTTTTGCAGAACATATGGACTAATAACTTACTGCATGTCACAACAGTTTTAGAGACAAAAATGTAAAAGTGTGCCAGATTTGTACAAGCCTTTCATGATTTTCAGAGTTTGTTCCGATTATCATGAAGTCATCTTTGAGTATTTTAAAAGCGTTACTTTTGTTTACATTGCAAGTTTTCAGTTTTATAACTTCTGTTTATGTTGCTTACATGCCAGTTTGCGGTCTTCTACAAAGGGGAAGAATGTCTTGGAAGTGGGAAGATTCTGAAACTGGGACCTTCATTGTACACCTTACAGCAGGGCCAAGAGAGAATGAAATCTGCGGTGGCAAACGTGTCACCAGAGACTTTTAAAGATCTGGATCCACTAACCTGACTGCTGCAATTTTCCCATCTAATTGGAAGTGTTTAGTGAAATGTGAGCCAGAAAATGATGGCAGAACGAAAGTACGCTGTCTCTAGCTTAATTAAGGGACAAGTTCCGACAGACTCTGACTGGCATCCTACTTTTGAGGCCTTTTTATAAACAGTAATCAATTGTTTTCTACAGACAATGTGAATCTTTTATATTGAAGAGAAGATTTACGCTTTTTACTACTTTTTTTTTTTTTTTCTTTTTTACTTGAACAAACTGAGAAGGTCAGGGCATTTAGTGCAATATAAATGTGGTTTTACAATATTGACAGTGTTTGTGTCTTTTATGTATGGGTATGTTTTTCAGCGATTTTATTAGATTTCTTTTAGCATTCAGGCCGCAAGAGACTGTTCACTGAACTTGGTAAACAGAATGAAGCTTTATTCACTTAAATTAAACAATCCTGTGTTGATTCTTTATTTTTTAACCGAACAATATATTGGATATTCAAAAGTGAAGAGGCTTGCTTCATTTACTAATATATACCATCATTCATTTTGCAAAGTGATATGCCTTTTACTCCTTTTGGCTAATAAACCCCAATGTGTGTGTCACAGTATAAATAATAGGAAAAGTGACTCCTGATCTGAATACTTTTTCTGGGTCAATGTGTTAAAGTATTGAAACCATTAGACCAACATTGCTTCAGTTTCGGGGGGGGGGGGGCGGTTTTTATACATACTATCGGAGGCTGCAGCCACCAGTAGTGTTATTTACCAAGCTGACTGTCAGGTGGAAGGAGTCCAACAGCTGGGCAGCATTCCACCCCTGCAATGTATCCTGAGCTCAGCACCGCTGGCAACAAAAGTGGGTAAGTGAAAATGTTCAAATTGGGCCCAAAGTGTAAATATTTTGTGTGGCCACCGTTATTTTCCAGCACTGCCTTAACCCTCCTCGGCATTGAGTTCACCAGAGCTTCACAGGATGCCACTGGAGTCCTCTTCCACTCCTCTATGACGACATCACAGAGCTGGTGGATGTTAGACACCTTGCACTCCTCCACCTTCTGTATGAGGTTGCCCCACAGATGCTCAATAGGGTTTAAGTCTGGAGACGTGCTTGGCCAGTCCATCACCTTTTACCCTCTGCTTCTTTAGCAAGGCAGTGGTCATCTTGAAGGTGTGTTTGGGGTTGTTTTTTTTATATTGGAATATTGCCCTGCGGCCCAGACTCCGAAGGGAGAGGATCATACTCGGCTTCAGAATGTCACAGTACATGTTGGCATTCATGTTTCACTCAATGAACTGTAGCTCCCCAGTGCTGACAGCACTCATGCAACCCCAGACCATGACACTCCCACCACCATGCTTGACTGTAGGCAAGACGCACTTGTCTTTGTACTCCTCACCTGGTTGCTGCCACACATGCTTGACTCCATCTGAACCAAATAAGTGTATCTTGGTCTCATCAGACCACAGGATATGGTTCCAGTAATCCATGTCCTTAGTCTGCTTGTCTTCAGCAAACTGTGGGCTTTCTTGTGCATCATCTTAGAAGAGGCTTCCTTCTGGGATGACAGCCATGCAGACTAGGCTAATGAAGCGTGCAGCGTATGGTCTAAGCACTGACAGGCTGATCCACCCCCCCACCCCTCCCCACCCCTTCAACCTCTGCAGCAATGCTGGCAGCACTCATACGTCTATTCCCCAAAGACAACCTCTGGATATGATGCTGAGCACGTGCACTCAAGTTCTTAGTGTGTGTGTGTGTGTGTATGTATGTATGTATGTATGTATGTGTGTGTGTGTGTGTATATATATATATATATATATATATATATATATATGCAAAAACAGGTCAGGACTGCACACACCCAGTTTTTAGATAGATTCTTCAGGTGTAGAGCAGGCATTGGAGATCACCCAGACTCCAGTATTTAGAAAAACAAAATGGATCCAATCTGCAGCACCTTGTATATTTATTAAGAGAGTAAAATACTCACAGAGGAGAAATCAAAATAGCAAAAATTGTAGACATTTCAGATCCAAGCTTGCTATTCCTGATAAAGGATCTTAATGGATCCGAAACGTCAACATTTTTTGATATTTTGATGTCTCCTTTGTATTGATCCAATTCAGTTCATCCATTTGGCAATTTGCCATTACACCTCTAGATGGCACTATCATTTTTATTAGGTTGGGTGTTCACATATTCCACCACTAGAGGTTGTGTATGTCTTGAGGGAAGTGATGTGTGTGGTCACATGACCCCTGATGAAGTCAGACATTTGCCGATGAAACGCATCGGCACATTGACATGCAATACGTCACTTCTGCTGTGTAGAATGCGAAAATGGCGTCCCCTGCTCGCAACAAGCTTCAACCAAGTTTCTCTTAGTTCACTGACACACAGCTTAAAGTCTACAGCCCTTTGGGCTGTCTCTCTTTAGGAGTAGGACTAGGCGGAAACCTTTTTGGTTACGCCCCTGGGGCAGTCCCAGAGGGTCTACCATCACTTCCTGCTGTAGGACTCCAATTTTTTCTGCCTAGTCAGGAGTAAGGACCTGACTCTCTCCTGGGATCTGCGGTCCTGGCATTTTTTTCTTTTTAAACTGAGTTTTTTACTTTTTCTTTATTATTTTTGTTCCTGTGAGAACTGCAATCAACAGCCGGACTGGACGATGCACTGGATATTCTAGATCCTTATGGTCTTCCCAGACTGGCCTGCGAGCACGACCCAACTCTTGGCTCCACTGGACGGCGGCTGGCCAGCAAGTGAAACACCTTGCAAGGTCGCATAGCCCTGGTCACGACAGCAGTCACGATCAGAGTCACAGCATATTTTAGGTTGCAGCACCCCTATTCTAAGATGGTGTGGTAGACTGCTGGGAGTAGCCCCCACCTAGTGACTGGTATGGTGAGCAGTATCCCCCCCCCTCCTTTCCCACGGAATTGTTGGGGGGGCATGGGTGTTTTTGCCTGGGGGGGGCTTGTATGGTGCTGGGCCGGAGAAGTAGTGGGTGACGCTGCTACTGGCCCCCTAGTAGGGGTGTCCGTATCTGAAGGGCTGCGGGGGGGTCTCCTCCTGGGGTCCAGTGGAGTCCAGGGACCCGTGCAGCGCCGCGTGGTGCCGCCATTTTGCCATGAATTCTTTATTCCTGGCTTCTGCCGCCATGTTTGTGTAGTCCAGTGGCCATGTTTTTGGTTTACCCATGGAGTTTTAATGGCGGACATTTTCCTATAGTCTGATGCAGTGCTGGGCTGCGGGGGGCCTCTAGAGTCAGGTCAGCATTTCCTCTTTCTAGCACTCTGGCAGACCATTTTTGGCCCTCTCCAGCTCGGGTGGTGAGTCTCTGGGGGTACTCTATCCTTTCTCTGCTGAATGCTGGTGCGCTGATTCTTGTGGTGCCCCAGCGGTGCACGGGGGGTATGCACGTGGTTCCAATTTAACCCTTTATGGTAATGGAGACTCTGGAGCGCGTTTCACCACCCAATCCACTCCTGGAAGCTGTGGGACCCTCTGGGTCTCAGTCTGCCCTGGCGGCCGTGATGGCAGCCCTGTAGTTGCTAGTAGCCAAACTAGATATGACCCTGCAAATGAGGGCCTGGCAAGAAGCGCCCCCCGCCTTCACCTGTATCCTCTGCTTCCTCAGATTATAAGGTGGATTTGGCCACCGCGGGTCTGCGTCCACGCGTGCTGAGTGCTCGAATAGCGAGGAGGAGTCGTCCTCCTCTGCAGCCACACATGAAAAAGCGATGGTGATGGCCCTGATTGTGTCAGTGCGGGAAACTATAAAGTTGGAGAACTCGACTGCAGCTGAGTCAGCGACGTCTGTGCAGTTTGGCACCTGCAAATCTTCCAAGGTGACGAAGGTGTTTCCCTTTTCCTGCCTATTTTAAAGAGATAACTAGTTGGTGGGGTTCCCCAAAACAAATGGTTGGAATACCTAAGCGTTTTGCTAGACGATAGCCCTTTGAGGAGTCTCTACTGAAGAAACTGACAGTTCCACCTTCGGTGGATTCTCAGAGTTCCAGGCTAAATAAGGCCACATTTTTGCCAGTGGAGGATTCTCTGTCCTTTAAGGACCCAGTTGACAAAAGAACTGAGGCTCTGGTCCAGTACCTCTTCACCGTGGCTGGTTCAATTTTGAGACCGGTGTTTGCTATCACCTTGGTATCCCAGACTTTAACGGAATGGGCTAAGATTTTGCGCCAGGATCTGGAGGGGAGTCAACACCCTTCTGAGCTGGCAGACCTGGCGGATCAGTTGATCAAGGGGTTACAGTATATTTGTGATACTTCCCTGGATGCAGCCACCTTGGCTGGTTGGGTTTCAGTGACGGCGGTGATCGTTCGCGCATGATCTGGTTGGAAAACTGGTCGGCTGACCAGGCTTCTAAAAAGGTGCTGACTGATCTTCCATTTGTAGGTGACCGTCTTTTTGGTGCCTCTATGGAAGAGATCATTAAGGGTTTTGAGGGAGGCAAGAGTAAATTGCTTCCGCTGGCTGCTAAGGGCAAGGAACCTCGCCGTAAGCGGGATACTTTTCAGCTGACAAGCAACCCTTTCGTCCATCTGGATCGCGGGGAAAAGGGCTCGGGATCCACCCCTAACTTTGCGGGAGGCTCCAAGAGGCCCTGCAATGGTAAGTCCAAAGCGAGCACTTCTGGTTCTGCAGACAAGCCTTCAGGGACGCCTTCACTTCTTTCCGGATTTGTGGGTCCACTAACTGATTTGGTTCAGTTACAAGATCAAGTTTTGGTTCTTGCCTCCGGCAAGGTTCTTTCCTTTCCGACTTACACCTGTCTCCAGAGCGGTTACAGGGCCTCTACTGAGCAGTGCAGGACCTGTTAGCACAAGGAGTTATTGTGCTGGTTCCAGAGTTGGAAACTTTCCAAGGTTTTTATTCAAACCTGTTTACAGTTCACAGGAAGGAAGGCGAGGCGTCCGATCTCAAGGCTCTGAACCACTTTGTGCGGGTTCAGAAATTTTGGATGGAGTCCATCCCCACCGTGGCAGCTTTCCTTCATTAAGGAGATCTGCTGGATTCTATCGATCTCAAGGACGCTTACCTTCATATTCCAATATACGTCGGGCATCAGCGTTTTCTTTGTTTTGCCGTGGGCAAGGAGCACTTTCAGTTCGTGGTGTTACCCTTTGGTCTCGCCTCAGCTCCTCAGGTGTTCACAAAGGTTTTGGCCCCAGTGTTGGCCTTGTTATGGCAGAAGGGGATTGCGGTACTAGGTTACCTGAACTATCTGCTTTTGCATGCAGAGTCTTCCTCAGCTCTAGAAGCCGACCTTGACTTTTATGGTGCGAACACTGCAGGAGTTGGGGTGGACACTGATTTTTCAGAAACCGGCACTGTCTCCATCCACAAAGCTGGACTACTTGGGTCTGACCCTGGACTCAGTCCCGTCAGTCCCGGGGGTTTCTTCCTCAGAAAAAACTTCTGAAACTACAGGATGCTGTTCAGCTCCTGTTGTCAACCCTTGTTCATCAATCAGGACTTGCATGCAAGTGCTGGGTCTGATGGTCTCCACCTTCAAGGCGGTTCCGTATGCACAGTTCCACACCAGACCCTTGCAAAGAGAGATACTGATCAAATTGAACAAGGACAATCTTATCCTTTCAAATTGGGGTTTGAGGGAGTCTCTCTAATGGTGGTTCCGCTCCCTGGCCCTATGTCTGGGAAAATCCTGTCTTTCCCTTTTTATTGAAGGTGTTATACCTGAAGGGTTTCACATGTACTGTTACTTTAAGGCTGGCTCCACCCAGGAGTGATGACAAGGGGCAGAGTGGCCATCTTAGAGACATGTAAGAGATGCATTGATATACAAAAGAGCTGTCCTGTAATGCATGCTTGAGTGTACAGTGAGTCCTGAATAAACAACCGTTGTTCCAGATCAGAGTCCTGTGTCTCTCACAACACGGAGAATATAACAGAACTGTAATCACCACGGATGCTAGTCTGTCCAGATGGGGAGGTGTCTTGGGAGTGTGTTCAGCCCAAGGTGTCTGGACTCGGAAGGAGTCCAGGAAATTTGGGCGATCAAACTTTGTCTTTCTCTATGGACAGATCGCCTGCAGGGACGCCCTGTGCGGATACAATTGGACAATGCTATGGCTGTGGCATATCTCAATCATCAAGGGGGCACAAAGAGTGCCCTGGCGACCCGGGAAGTGGCTGGCATTTTGAGGTGGGCAGAACCATATATTCCGGCCCTCTCTACTGTGCACATTCTGGAGGTAGAGTGTTGGCAAGTGGACTATCTCAGTCGGCAGTCAGGGACCAATCTTCCATTCTGGTATACAGTCATTGGCTTTAATAGCCAGGTGCTGAAGGACAGAGGGCTGTTGGAGTCTATGATTCCTACGCTTCCAGGAAGGTTTATCATGGAGTTTGGAAGGCGTACATTACTTGGTGTGAGTCGTGGGGGGTTTCTCCTCGCTCCTTTCCTGTCTTGCCTGTTGGAGTTTCTACAATTAGGTGTAGATCAATATTTGGCTCTGGGCACCATCAAGGGCCAGATTTCTGCCTTGGCTATTTTCTTTCCAAAGGCCATTGGTGGCGAAGTCCTTGGTTCACACTTTTCTGCAGGGAGTTCGCCATCTGGCTCCTCCGGTGCGTTCCCTGGAACCTCCGTGGGATCTCAATTTGGTATTGTCAGTGCTTCAAAAGCCTCCTTATGAAAATATTCGAGAACTTCCTCTTCCTCACTGTCGCAGAAAGTGGCTTTTTTGGTAGCTATTACTTCCTCACGTTGGGTGTCAGAGTTGGCTGCGTTGTCCTGTCGGTCACCTTACCTTGTGGTTCATAGGGACAAAGTGGTTTTGCAATCCTGTCAGGCGTTCCTTCCTAAGGTTGTCTCTGGGTTTCATTTGAATGAAGACATTGGCTGCAAAGTTTTGCAGGCTACGGTTGCAGAGGCTTCTGCTTCTTGAGGGTGTAATTTTTTTTCTTGGTGGTGAGCTCCAGTTGTTACCTGGTTGGCTGTGTTAAGCCTTGTTGTGAATTCTGCGTTTTCTGTGTTTTTTTTTTTCCCACCTGTCAAATTGACACTGCTTTGGGACATCCCAATGGTCTGTAGACTTGAAGCTGTGTCCATCAGTGAACAAAAGAGAAAACTGGATTTTTTGTCTTACCGTAAAATCCTTTTCTCTGAGGTTCACTGATGGATATAGCACCCGCCCCTCTGTTGGGGTTGAGTCCTACAGCAGGAACTGATGGTATACCCCCTGGGACGGCCCCAGGGGCGTAACCAAAAAGATTTCCGCCTAGTCCTACTCGTAAAGGGAGACGGCATAAAGCTGAAGACACGAAGCTGTGTCCGTCAGTGAACCTCAGAGAAAAGGATTTTACGGTAAGACAAAAATCCCAGTTTTTATTGTAAGTGATCTTTATTTTGAATAAATGTTTACAATTACTGCACTATGAGAGGCTCTTGTCTCTTGCATACATCCTCATCCTGACATCTACATACTACATCTGTTGGCTCAGATTTGTGGTTTACAAAGCTGTTGTTGATTATCTATGTATGGGGGGGGGGGGCATACATACCTGAATATATACATCATTTAACGGCTCCTGAAATTGGTCAAAAGCTGGTGTTGGCTACCTCTAATGGGGGTCATTTATACCTGATGAGTGGATTGTGCATGCGGATGCCAGTGGAGGAGTGGACTTTGTCACAAGTCACGGGTGTTTTTCTTCAAGTGATTTTATTTTAGACGAAGAGAGTACATCATATGGTACTTTATAAGACCCTTAATGATCTCTTCCATACCAGGGGGGAACTGGTAGAAGCATCAGAGAGTGGTGGGAGATGTCCCCTCCCGCCACCTGTAAAAAAATCAAGCAGCTGAATAGCCACTATGATTGCTTTTACTGTGTAGGGAATCGCCGGTGGAAAAGAATGCAGTTGCAGGCATCATTCAGATATCACCACTCAAAGTCCAGGACCTCATATGATGTCCTACGATGGGAAGTGGTTAAAGGAAAGTTCTAGGAAACACAACATTTCTTTATCATGTATTGTAAAAAAAATTGGAATTAGCAATATGCAATTTTTGAGGCTAAAATTATTTTTAAAATGTGTGCCAAAAAGGTAAAAAAGGGTTAAGAATACTAGCTGCCTGGCTACCTTTTGGCTTTAAAAGTTTGAGACACGGACCTGGAACAAGCATGTAAATTAGAATGTCAGACTTCCTGATATGCATACTAGTTACAGGTCTACTTTTGTACAAGCAGCAAAAGTAATTCCAAATCTATCATACATCTAATCATTGTTCACCACCACCTCATCCACTGTTTTGCCAACTGTAGAGGATATAAGACTTGTCTTGCCTTAACCCGTAACATTAGATTTTTGCCCCCAGAGAGCAGATTGCATTTGGAAACATCACACACTAGGGCAAGTATTGAAAAAAAAAAATTCCATTACCTTTCCTCTAGAGCCTTTGAAATATTTTAAAAGATAAACCGAATAGGTCAAGTAAGTAAATGAAACAAACTTCTTAAAGTTCCATGTACTTTGCTACTTCAATAATACTGATAAAGCGCAGGACTATTTATTTTTTTAAAGCTCCCTTCCATCTCTGTGTTAGCAAAGGACAGGAAGAACCGCCATTACACACCGGTGTCTTAAGCCCCGTACACACGATAAGAAATTTGGCCGGGAAATTTCGTCCGACAACCGATCTGCCAATTTTCGGCTTGTTAGTATGGTGCTTCCGACAACCAACTCCGACTTTTCGGCCGAAAAAATTCTGGTGTGCAGGCTATAAAATTTTTGTCCTCCGTCAACACACGTCCGATTTTCGTCTCATTATTACACATTTTGACGGGGAACAATCTTATGAGCAAGACTAGGCATGCTCAGAGATGAAAGAACACATAGAAAGAAATCCAACACATGACATCACTTCTAAAATAGAATTCTGTCGTACGGGAAAATTCGTGTGCAGTCTAGAGCACATTCCAACCAACAGACACGCACTCTGGACAAAAGACGGACGACCGGTCGGCGGAAATTTGTTGCGTGTGTACGAGGCTTTACTCACTTGCCTTTGGGAACAGTGGCTAGGAGGGTAGAATGCTGTCCAGCGAGACCCTTAGTTGGCTTCCCCAGAATTATCAACTACTGGCGTGACCAGTATCTGGTAGCAACAGAGACTTGTTTCTACATCTGAACTACTTGGAGGCTCAAGCCCCGTACACACGATCAGATTATCGAACGATCTGTCGTCCGTTTTTTGTGGCATGCTAGTCTGGTGTGGAAAGTGAAGAGGTTATTTTCATACGAATTTTCCCATACGACAGAATTCTACTTCAGCAGTGATGTCATGTTTTGGATTTTTTTGTATGTGTTCTTTCGTCTCTGAGCATTCCTAGTCTTGCTTTTAAGATTTTTTTCAGTCGAAAACTGTACTAATGAGACGAAAATCGGACGTTGTGTTGACGGACAATAAAAATTTTATAGCCTGCACATCAGGATTTTTTCGGCCGAAAAGTCTGAGTCGGCTGTCGAAAGCACCATACTAACCATCCTAAAATCGTCAGATCGGTCGTTGGACGAAATTTCCCTTCAGATTTTCTTATCGTGTGTACGGGCCTTTACTCTTGCAACAGAGGCTTACCTCCTGCTGTACCAATTGGGAATCTGGGGCAACACAGGTCTCATGAAATCTATCAAGCTGAAATATTGTGCCTTCAATATACTGTACGTAGTCAAACAATTTATCCAACTCCAACTGACAGCTGAACAGGATAAATTTCGATCCATGTGTAGCCATTCCTGTTCAAAGTCAATTGATTCCTCCATCTACCTCACTTGTTTGCTGTGATCACAGTCGGTGCCACGTACACCTGTGATCATGGCTGTATGCACATAGTTACAAATAGCTGTAGCCACCGTCAGCCTATAATTGCAGTGTATGGGCTCAGCAGCTATCGGCACACAGCTGTGTGGTGTCCCTTCCCACCCACTTACCTGAATTGCAGGGCTCTTCTCCCTGCTCCTTTCCATTTGGCGGGATTGTGTGTGGCTCTGTTCACAAAGCTACATCATGCATTTACAGAGAAAACCACACTTATAGTCTTTAACTGAAAGGGCTTGGAGGAGGAGACTACTATGCTGTTACAATGCTCTGCAAGCTCCAATGCATAAAATGTAATATTATTATACAGGATTTATATAGTGCTAACAGCTATCCAGTGCTTTACAACATTAGGGCAGACAGTACAGTTACAATACAGTTCAATACAGGAGGAGTCAGAGGGCCCTGCTCATTCAAGCTTACAATCTAAAATGCACTTCTTACAAACAGTAAATAAAAAAATAAATAAAATTTTTTCAAAAGGTGGAATTTGTCAGAGCGGAATTCCAGGTATATTTTATACCTAATTACATGTGTTCAGTTTGGATCAGTGTAAATATAATATTGTACATATTCGATGCCCCTGGAAGCTGGAAACCACTGAAGTAGACGCTGCTCGATGTGCTTCTCAGTTCTGTGCTGAGTGGCTGACCTGCTGCATTGTGAACACAGGAAGTTGGCTTATCAAGACTGGTGTAATTCAGAGATTGCTTTGCATTTTCTGATGAATGCAAAGCGTTCACTAACTATATGAGGTGGAGAAGTGGGGTGGTGGCGTCACACTCTCTACCTTGTCCTGTCAATAGGGCTTCTAGTGTGACACAAGTGTAATGAAACAGTTGGCTGAAGGTGGTATTAAATTAAAAGGAATGGATGATGCGTGAGTATAATTTTCTTCCACCAAAGCTCAATAAAATTTACTCAAAAATAAAATAGATCCTTCACATCACAGACCCCCAACCCCCCGTTAAGGTTTTACTGTGCGGGCACCTGTCAGTGTGAGTTCTGGGAAAGGGTTGTGTGATGCACGTCTGTGTTTTTTTGCTGTGTACTTTTTTTCTTTCAACTTTACATTTCGTTAATTTCTGCTATGTGGAGAAAAGGAGTCTTCAGGTGAGCGCCAATCCATTGCAAAAAAACGCTTACATTTATGCATTTTCCCACAGTGCATTGCAAAGCACCCGGGGGTTCCATTGCAATGTGAACATGGAAGCTGTTTTCTGTGTGCCCCTGCAGAGACCTGTGTTTTTCTTTGAGTCGTGTGCAGAGATCTATGTTTTTCCAGACAGGCATGATGTAACCACCTATTGGTCATATACAAGTAATTTATAAATATAAAATGTGCAACTAGACACTAATACAACTAGCATATACACTGTATATATGGCTCTTATCTTGGTAATATCAGAAAGAGACATGAAACAGAGCATATGTAAATCCTTTTTTAGCCTGGCTAGAGAGGCTACAAATTCCTGTGGCTTGACTGTCAGGCAGAGGAGAGGACACCACCAGTCCTCTATTCTTGATCTTGTCTCCTCACTGTTGATTGAATAAATTGTGCACTAAGATAAAAACATGCTGCCTTCGTGTTTCTTTGCATAACTGCATGCTAAGAGCACATAACTTTAGCTATGAATGTGCTCTTAAACAAACATATACGGTTATGCTGCACTCTACTAACTTTCTGTTATGCTCATTGCCCGATCAAGTCACCATAGCTCCATAAAACACTGGCAACATACTTTTTTTTCCCCCCATTTTTTTTTCTCCTTTCTAGGATAGTCATAATTATATGTACATTGGACTATACACTGTTGAGCTCCCTCTAACACGTAATAATAGAACTCCTCCAAGAATATTTTTGACAGCTTGTGACAATTTATCATTTGTTTAGCACTCTCCCTTTCAGTGCCATACTACATTTTTTCTACCCAGGTACTTGTCTTTATTGTATGTTTATTAATGTTGCATTTTTGGGGCAATATTATGGACTCCTTTATTTGGAATAATTACCTTTTTCCTGGGGTCTTCTGGCCAGTCCCATGACAACATCAGATCGTCCTCTTTCTTCGTTTGGCAGTGTGTGGGCATTCTTCAATACTGCACAGCGTGGTGCTGATCACCGCTCTACAATATTGAACTACAAGCTACACCACAGGTTGGTGTGGTGTCACTCCCCATCATCCTATCTTGCGATCACAGATGTGGGTTGAATGAGGCTGGTTATCATGTAAACCAGAGGAGGACTGACCGTGAAGTGGTGTTTCTGCAGGGGGGCAGGACTAGGTTGAGCATTGGAGAGAGAGCTTCATTTTTATTTTAAAATATGCTTTAAACATAAAACTGGAGTGCCACTTTACAGATACATTTGTGGTTTGTGTGTTAATTTATAGCTACTGTAATTTATCGATCATGTTCCTGATAAGGTTATTGCCTCCTATTTTGAATTATGCCACTTTAACTTAATGGGTTATCACTACCAATACAAAACATTTTGGGTACAGAAAAATTTGAAGAAAAGCCTTGAAGTTGGGAAAATTGTGTTTATTACTGTTGTTCTGGGGCCTTAGCATTCCAAAATATAATATATATGGAATGGACATTTTTTTATAATGAAAAATCTGCATTAGAAAACATTCCTCAGTATTACTTTTCAAAAAAAAAAAAAAAAATCGGATAGTCCTAGTTTTTGGTGGACAATTCCAGGTCATGTTCTATACAAGCGTGTAAGCTTCATGAACTGCTACAATAGCTGCTTAGCCAAATAACACACTAGAAATTCTAGTCCAGTAAAGGAACAATTGTCTGCACGTCAAGCACAGAATCAATAGTGAGGAAACCCGATCTAGCTGATAATGTTTCAGCAATGTCTTATAAATCGTACATGGATTGCAATTGGACTACAATGAATGGACGTCTGGCTTCTTTTGTTACCATGGTACAGAGTATATGGGTCTATAAAACATCAAAGTATTATCATTCTGAATAAAGCAATAAAAAGCAGGACTGCTAAACATTATCCTGCCTGGGTCCAGAAAATCCAGTATTTTTACCTGTACAGCAGTTGACTGATAAAGCATATGCAAATGTTATTGCTGACAGTTCTTATTCAGGCCTTTTCTTCAACCTAATCCACTGAATATTTACTCTCCACACCCTTGGTTAAATAAGAAGCCTGTAGGTCAGCTTGCAAAATAAATATCACTTCTTTAACAAGGTCAAACATAGGATTTTAAGTTGACGTCACTTACCTGCCTCATATTACTGTAGCCATGCGCACATGCCTGCCCACGGGTGAAGGAGTTACATTTTGTTACAAAGCCAAGTAATTTTGACTGATGCCAGATAAGCGATTTAGTGAATTACTAGCAAAAAATGTTTCACTCTGCATCTAAGCAGAGTATTGTTTTATGCTCACAACCAATAATATTCTTTAAATATTAATGGTAACCTCCATTCTTCTGACACAGGACAGGAAAAAATACCCATTCTGGCCCAAATCCACAGAGCCAACACTCAGAGCAAATAAGCTTAATAGACAGATGCATTTCAAAATCAGTAGAGATTGGGTTGAAATTGCCTAAAATGCACCAGGTTTAAAAAGGTACAAATCATCACAATAATTATTCAGTCATCCTCTATTATTTGTACCTGGGGTCACAGATTGAAAGATCCCAGCATAGGTTAAAAAACAAAAAAAACACAAAATAAGTTCTCTGATCCAATGCTAACTTGCAGTTGAAAATGTTTGTTGGATTTTAGTAAGGCCCCTTTCACACTAGCGGATCGTTCAGATCAAAATAAGGCACTAATCGTAACCATGAATCCTGTTGAGACATGCACTCTCAATTACCCCCTTCCCCAAACATACAAAAACCTTACGGCAGAAGTGGGATATTAAATGGTTTTCCTGGTTCAGAAAATTATCATCAAAATGTTGGTCCCCCCCCCCCCCCCGAAATTCCTGTACATCCTGTCTGTCCTTCCCTTTAACCACTTGTCTACTGGGCACTTATACCCCCTTCCGAACGTGGCCAATTTTCAGTTTTCAGTGATCCCACTTTTTAAATGACAAATACTCATGCAACACTTTACCCATATGAAATGTGTGTCCTTTTTTTTCATACAAATAGAGCTTTCTTTTGGTGGTATTTAATCACCACTGGGTTTTTTATTTTTGCGCTATAAATAAAAAAAGACCGAAAGTTGTATACTCACCTTTCCGTAATTTTCCTTTCCTTTCCTGGTGCATCTTCAAGGCAGCATACAATGGGTTGTGGCTCTGCCCCCACAACCTGATAGCACTGGTTAACTATAAATCAATGACAGACCCGGCTCGCAGTATTCTCTGGAACTCTCACCATTTGTTTGAGAATCTGTATGCTGCCATGAAGATGTAACAAGAAAGGAAAATTAAGGAAAAGTGAGTATACAATTTTCCGTTTTCCTGGTGCATCATGGCAGCATACAAAGGGGAACTAACTTGCCATACGGGAGGGTGCAAAAAAAATTTGGTAATGGTTAGTAGCGTAAGTATGCATTTTCCAAATTTTACTGTCGTGAGCCGGTTTCACCTAATAAATTGTAATGAAGGTGTCCTAGGAGGACCATATTGCTGACTTGCAAATAGCTTCAGGAGACAGTCAGCACTGCTCTGTCCACAGAGCTGGCACTGCCCTAGTTGAATGTGCTCTTAAGTCCTCTGGAACAGGAGGGTCATGTGAAGAGTAGGCTCTTTCAATTGTCTTAACAATCTAGGACAGTGATGGCAAACCCTGGCACCCCAGACGCCCCGGAACCACATCTCCCACGATGCTAAATTACACTGCAGAGTGCATGAGCATCGTGGGAAACCCAGCCCCAACACATCTGGGGCACCAAGGCCCGCCACCACCGATCCAGGAGTTGACTGTACTTGTTGATGCTGACTATCCCTGCCTTAAGCCATGCTGGAACCAAGCACAGATTTTAGGTTTGCTGAATGAAAAGGTAGCTGCCAAGCAGGTCATCAGAGTTAGATCAACATCTGGGGATGTGATTTTCTTACTTAACCAAGAAAGACTGTAAATTGATTTCCTAGTTACAGTGGATGGAGAAAGATACCCCATGGATAAAAAGCAGTCTGGGTTTTTCGGACTGTTCGGTCCAGTAGAACGTTAGGTGTGGCTCCTTGAGTACAAAGCCTGCAGCTCTGACAACCTTTTCACAGAGGTTGTAGCAACCAGAAATATGGTCTTCATGGGCTAGATTGCAGAGTGTAGTCAATTCTGTAGGATAGAAATAAGGCCTTGATAGAGCTGAGGACCATAAGCAAGCCCCACATAGGGGACCAAGGGTTTCCAGGCAGGTCTATAACTTCATGCAAGCCTTTTAAGAATTGCATCACTAAAGGGTTAAGGAATCCTTAAACCCCTGTAAGTGCAGACAAGGCTGAACTTTTATCATATTTGAACCTAGGCCCCTGTTCAGTCCCTGTTTTAAGAAATGCAGAATCTTGGCTGGTTTAGGTGATAAAGGACTCCAGGCTTTTTCTATGTAAGATCTGCATAATTTACCAAAATTCTCTGTTAAGTAGTATTCATGGAGACCTCTCTGGCTTGATACAAGGTAGCTACTACCTGCACTGAGCATCCTTGACTTGGTAGCCTCTGTCTCTCAACTTCCATGCCATCAAAAGTAGTCTCTTGGAGCTGGATTGCAAAACTGGCCATGAGAGAGAGTCATAACTGGCAGAGGCAGTGGTGACTTAGTGCTCAGCTGTAGGAGAGAGACACTAGAGCCTCCTAAGCCAAAATGGTATAATTGCAATTATTGATACAGGAAGTTCCACTGACAGCCTAAGAATTCTACAGTTCCACTGCTGTATAGGCACAGCACAACTCTTGCTTCTCTCATAAAAGGAGTGCATGACAAATGGACTTTGAACACTACGCTCAGTTGGAGAGCATACTTTGCCTCATAAGATGAACATCCCATGACCTTGAGCAGCCTGCTCTTTAAAATGCGTCCCCCCCAACCTTTCTGGCTGGGGTCTGATGTGATAATGTTCCATTCGAAAACACCAATTGGTCAGTTACAAAGAACCAAGGATACTCAGGCACTTTGCTGCCAAATCACCTTTGACTTTCTCTATCAGAGAACGGATCCTCCCTTGTGGAAGTTCTACTGAATTTGCAGACAGTAAGACCTTTGTGAATGCCCTGAGAGTGGTGTACAGACCGAGGGGGGAAGCTCTAAACTGGCAGGGGGATTTAGGATGGATTGGGACAAGTAAGAAGGTGTCTAATAAACCTACACAGCATCCAATCTCACAGATTTATCAATAAAAGAATTGATTGGAGGTTCTCTATCTTACTTATCTTACTTATCTCGACTCCAACTTTCTGTGCTTGATGAGTTTTTTCAAGTTTAACACTGGGCACAGATTACCTGATTTTGATTTTTTTTTTTGCTAGGAACAGGTGAACCTAATCCTCTCTGGGCACTTGGAACCTTCACAATTGCTCATTTTTCATTTAATCCAGCTACAAACTGGACCAGAATTGTACACTTTTCCATCAAATCTGGTAGCCTGGCTGGCAGAGATCAGAAGGTGGACATCCCTTAAACTTCCACCAATGTCACACCAATATAGCTAATGTGGCCCACTGATCCTGAATATTTTCCATCCAGGTGTGTTTGCAAAGCTTTACACAGGCACCCTCTGGATGAGTGCACCCTTAAAAGGGCTTCCGCTGTTCTCCTAAGACAAGTGCCTTAGATTTTTAAGGCTTCAACAATAAAGATTGGGTACTTCTACAGTTCCTTTACTAATCTTGTTCCCGCTCCGTAGGATGCTGGACCCTTTCTGATTTTTTTTCTGTTTTTTGTCAGATGATATTCACCCTGACCTGCCAATGTTCACCCTTAGGATGGCTGTATCCTGTCTACTCCTAAATAGATTGGATCCGTTGTCTGGTATCTTGCACCAGTTTTATTTTTAAAGCGAGATCCGCCGACCATGGCTTCAGCCATAACGCCCTCCTTGTCGTGAACGGGGGGAACACCGCTCTTGAAAAACATCAATTGACGTCTACTGACATCCGCCACAGAGTCTCCCGCCAATTTCAGCTCTTACAAAGCTGTTACCACCTTGTCTCTCTTCACTTCCTCTAGACTTCTCTAAAGGGTAACGCCACCTTCCTTTTCAATCTTCAGGGCTGTAATTTTCTGTAAACTGAAAGGCAATATCGCTATCTGGAGGTGTTCTGTACAGAAAATGTGTACATAATGCCCCCCTAAAATATAATTTCCTGCTTGAGTGATCAGCTCACTGATTTTCCCTGCATAAAGCTACAAATCAGATTTTTGGCATCCACTGAAACAAAAATTACATTTTTGGTAAGCTACTCCCAATAGGAAATAACGTCTAAAGAGATGCAGACCCTGTCACTTCCCTCAGAGTCCTGCAGGTGCAGCAGCTGGTTGATAATTATGAAACCACTTCCATTAGACTCACTCAGCACATGGACTGGTTATTGCTGGTCTGCAGGCATCTGCAGATGCTACAGTACGTAGGAGCACTTCAGAGCTGGGTCTAATTTTTGGACTAGAGCCTCCTTGAACACAACTGCAAGGTGACGTGTCTTGCCAGCTGCATTAATGATGCATCCACCATCGGAGGAGACTACAGCAGATTGACCTTTAGCTTTTTCAGAGTATACAGTTTTGACAACCTGTTTATACAGGCCTTTTTCTCTGACCCCTTCCATTCCTCCTGGATTAACTCCTCCAGTTGTTCAATGAACGGAAATTAGTACTTTCTAAACTTGTGGAGAGTTTCCTCCACTTCACTCCAGGCAATTGCCATCTTAACTGCCCTTGCAAAAAGGCTCTATTAGGCAATCGTCAAAGCCTGTGACCCCTTTTATGCCTTCTTCTTCTGATAAGCTTTCCAATTTAGACACCACCTACTGGTTCTGGTTGGAAGTGCTAGGCAATTCAGCCACCGACTAGGAAGTACAGGCTTAATGTATCAACTCCTTAGCCGATTCTTTGATCAAGACGGATACTTTCCAGACATCCCCTTCTTTATCAGTTGTCGCTTATTCCAAGCAGACTTGACATACTTGCTTGTCAGGCAATGGCTTTCCACCACAAATGCTGCAACCATTAGGGCTGGTAACCTATGGTGTTTGTAAACAGGGAGCAATAATAATGAAGGGCAAGATGATGACCTTGATCAACGTTGCCTGGATGCCTGCGCCTAAATGGTAAATGTTCTGGCTTTTAGAAAGCTCCCTCCCATCTTGAGGTCCTTGCAGGGCTGTATTCTGCTCGTTCCAGGCAGACTTGACATATTAGCTTGGCAGGCAATGACTCTCCACCACAAATGCAGCAACTATTAGGGCTGGTAGCCTGTGAGGTTTGTAAACAGGGAGCAATGATAATGAGTGGCGAGATGATGACCTTGATCAACATTGCCTGGATGTCTGCTCTTAGATGGCGACTTGTCTTGACCTTTAGAGGGCTCCCTCTATCTTTAGGTCCTTACAGGACTGTAGATATTGGCTCTCTTTTACTCAGTCTTCACTACTTACCTAATCCCTATACCTTAAAAGCAATGGGTGGTCTGACTGGGCAGCGTTCCCCATAGAAACAGAGCAAACCAGCAGACTGAAATGAAAAACAGCATGACACGGTAACAGCATGATCCCAGAGCAAGCATTGAGAAGGGAATAGGAAGAGCCAAGGTGAATGCCATAAAGAGCACAGTAATCCCAGAGCAACACTGCGGAGATAGGAAAAGCTCAGCTGAATTCCATAAAAAGGGAAAACATGCCTGCAAACAATGACCACATAAGCATTCAGCATGCATGAGTAGATAGCTCCACCATGTGTTGCCCAAAAATGCCATAAAACCATTTAAAATGATCACGTTTTGCCATTAGTGATATCAGTGCCTGAGCATGCTCAGATCGCCATCTTGGAAAAGGGCTAACCAGGAGCCGCATCACTTCCTGCCTTTCATGCTCAGAGTATACTTGCACTGCTGCAGCCATCTTGGAAATGGCAAACGCCCACAAAAAAAGAGAAAAGAGGTGAAAAGCATATGGAAAGCAAAGGGAAATTGCTGTCACTTACGTCAAAGCTTGTTTAAAGCTTTCTTTGACAGGCCTGCTCTGCCAGAATGGGTCTCCAACCATATAGTTCGTGTAGACTGTACAGGAAGCATTTCCATCCGGGAGATGCTGAACTATGCCCCCCAGAGCACCAGAATGGGGCTCCAACCATATAGCTCATTTAGAGACTGTACAGGAAGGACTTCCACCCAGGAGAGGCTAAACCTGGCTGGGGCGACAAACAATAAGGGATACATCGTGACTCCAGTGCTGATCAGGTGAAGAAAGAAAGGAGAATGCTGCGAGCCGGGACTGTCTTTGATTCATAGTTAACCAGTCCTATCAGGTTGTGGGGGCGGAGCCACAATCCATTGCATACTGCCATAATGTGCTAGGAAAATGCATTTTTCTTCATTCCAGTTATAAAATGTTGCAAATTGGTAATTTTTCTTTATAAATTTTGACTAAAATTTTTACTGCTACATTTCTTTGGTAAAAATAACCCAAATCAGTGTATATGGTATATTTGGGCTTCGCGAAGGTTTGAGAGTCTGAACTCAAAGATCTAAGACTTTTTCTATGCACACAAAAGGCCTATTTCTCTCAAATATTGTTCACAAATCTGTCTAAATCTGTGTTAGTGAGCACTTCTCCTTTGCTGAGATAATCCATCCACCTCACAGGTGTGGCATATCAAGATGCGGATTAGACAGCATGATTATTGCAAAGGTGTGCCTTAGGCTGGCGACAATAAAGGGCACTCTAAAATGTGCAGTTTTATCACACAGTACAATGCCACAGATGTCCCAAGTTTTGAGGGAGCGTGCAATTGGCATGCTGACTGCAGGAATGCCCACCAGAACTGTTGCCCGTGAATTGAATGTTCATTTCTCTACCATAAGCCAGCTCCAAAGGCGTTTCAGAGAATTTGGCAGTACATCCAACTGGCCTTACAACCGCAGACCACGTGTAACCACACCAGCCCAGGACCTTCACATCCAGGATCGCCTGAGACCAACCACCCGGACAGCTGCTGCAACAATCCGTTTGCATAACCAAAGAATTTCTGCACAAACTGTAAGAAAGCGTCTCAGGGAGGAAGCTCATCTACATGCTCGTCATCCTCATCTGGGTCTCGACCTGACTGTAGTTCGTCGTAACCGACTTGAGTGGGCGAATGCTCACATTCAATGGCATCTGGCACTTTGGAAAGGTGTTTTCTTCACGGATGAATCCCGGTTTTCTTAGATCTTCGAGTTCAGCTTTGAGTTTAGGGGACAAAAGCAAGTGTTGCGTTTATAATTTTGTTCAGTATAATTTTTTGAGACATTAACAAGCCAGGAAAGTAAAAATACCCCCCCCTCCCCTTAAATGACCCCTTTTTGGAAAGTAGACATTTTAAGGTATTTAGGAGGCGGCATGGTGAGCTTTTTGAAGTTGTAATTTGTTTCCTACAATTCTTTGCAAAATGAAGTTTTTTTTTTCTCAAAATTGTCATAACAGGTTATTTCTATCACATGGCATATGCATACTTGCAACTACACCCCAAAATACATTTTGCTACTCCTCCTGAGTATGGCAATACCACATGTATCAGACTTTTTCACGGCATTGCCACTTACAGAGGCCCAACATGCAGGGAGCACCGTCAGGTGTTCTACGGACATAGTTTACACATCTAATTTCTTGATTACCTATCACAATTTTAAATGCTCTGGAGCACCAGGACAATGAAATTACTGACAAAATGACTTCATTCTGGAAAGCAAGCAGCCCAACGATTATTCTTTGAGCCATAATGAGTCTTTTAAACATGTCATTTTTTTCATAAGTTTTTGGAGAATGTAGAAAGAAAATGAAAACACTTTTTTTTTTTTTTTACACAAAGTTATCCATTCATAAGATATATTTCTAACACATAGCATGTACATACCACAAATTACACCCCAAAATACATTTTGCTACTCCTGCTATGGTGTATGGCGATACCACGTGTTAGACTTTTTCAAAGCCTAGCCACATAGTCCCAACATGCAAGGAGCACCATCAGGTGTTCTAGGGACATAAAAGACATCTAATTTCTTGACTACCTATTACACTTTTGAAGACCCTGGTGCACCAGAACAATGGAAACGCCCACAAAATGCAAAAACAAACACCCCCAACGTATATTCTATGAGGCATAAAGAGACTTTTACCATGTAATTTCTTTTCACAAGTTTTCAAGAATGTGGAAAGAAAGTGAAAACGCATTTTTTACACATTTTTAGAGCACTAATGAGGATCCACTGATAGGGCACTGATAAGCACAGATGAGTAGTGTAGTGGCATGATGTGTTAGTTTTCCACCACACATAGCGTTTTGCTTTTAGGCCAAAAAGTAAAATTTTGGTCTCATCTGACCACAGAACCTTCTTCCACGTTTGCTGTGTCCCACACATGGCTTCTTGCAAACTGCAAATATGACTTCTTATGGCTTTTTTTCCAACAATGGCTTTCTTTTTGCCACTCTTCCATAAAGGCCAGATTTGTGAAGTGCATGACTAAAAGTTGTCCTGTGGACAGATTCTCCCACCTGAGCTGTGGATCTCTGCAGCTCCTCCAGAGTTACCATGGACCTCTTGACTGCTTCATTGATTAGTGCTCTCTTTGCCCGGCCTGTCAGTTTAGGTGGACGGCCATGTCTTGGTAAATTTGCAACAGTACTCCGTGAAATGTTCAAAGCTTGGGATATTTTTTTATAACCTGACCCTGCTTTAAACTTCTCCACAACTTTATCCCTGACCTGTCTGGTGTGTTCCATGGCATTCATGATGCTGTTTGTTCACTAAGGTTTTCTAACAAACCTCTGAGGGCTTCACAGAACAGCTGCAATATGGTTACATTTAATGAAGATGCAACATTTAGCAACTCACATGGCTGATGATTAAAAGAGGCACACCTTGGTATGCAGGCATCCGGGCTAAAGCTGTGATCAATGTCATCCCTTCCACACTGGGCTCAACAAGCGCTTCAAGCCTCAATTTCAGATCGCTCCACTGCAGGGTAGTCTTCCCGGTCATGACTGCAGAATGACGGCGGTGAGGAGGACGGTCTATGTGGACAGCTTTACCCCGGATGCCTGCATACTTGTGCCTCCCTCCCTTTAATCATCAACCATGTGAGTTGCTAAATGTTGTACCTTCATTAAATGTAACCATAGTGCTATACTTAAGCTTGATACACACTATACAATTTTTGTTGGTAGATTTTCTTTATATTTACCTTCAACTATGTAGTGCAAGCGACTGCCTGATTGCTTAGAAATTGAAAGTGTTTAGGTCTGACCTCATGTTATATAGTTTTGGTAAGTCTGAAGGAAAAAATTGAAAGAAAATTGTATAGTGTGTATGCAGCTTTAGAGGCACCGCTCTTCTTTTTTATACTTTTGTAGCTCTGGATTCTGCTTCTAATCCGCTTGTAGAGGCTGCCATTTGTGGATGGACATTTAATAGTTACACAATCCCATTGCTATAATCTTTTTATATGGACTATAAACTGAAGAACTTATGAATAAAATGGTCGTGGAACAAATCATCCGAGTTTCCATTATTTTTTAATGCGGAAAATCGCTTTGAGATAAGAGTGCTTTGGATTACAAGCATGTTTCCGGCACTAATTATGCTCGCAATCCAATGTTTTACTGCGATTGTAAAACATTTTAAAAAACATTTTTCTTCCACTTCAAAACTATGTGCGACTTTGTGTTGGTCTATCACATAAAATTCCAATAAAATACATTAAGTTTTTGGTTGTAACATGACAAAATGTGAAAACTTTCAAGGGGTATGAATACTTTTTCAAAGCACTGTATAGAGCAATCCCTCTCCCATTTCTCTCCACCATTTACTATGGTGTTTCCTGGCTATACCAATGATCTTGATCCCACCCCATTCCATCACTACTTTACAACAATGCTCGCTGGCACTCCGTAAATTAGATTTGTCTCCATCTCCCCAATCCTTGGCAACCTGGACTTTCCCATAGGCACCTTGAAAGGCCCCTTCTCTTACCTCACAGAGGGAAGATCTGTACCAAACCTCACCATTTTTGTCCACAGGTCTCTGGACCTCAATCCACAACCTAATGGCTACCACATGTTTGTGCCAACTGTTCTCTGGCATGCTCTACAACTCTGACACTAACTCACATCTCTTAAACACTCATGGCATCTATTAGACTACTGATTTCAACCACTTCCGGACCGCCCACTGTATATATACTTCAGGACTTAGCTGCCATAACCCCAGTATTTTTTTAAACAGCGGGCGGTCCGCTTTAACATAAAGGTGGTTCCAGCGGTGGATTCGTTGCGGGATCACCTTTATGGGTTGCGGGAGAAGTGCCCCCCCCCCCCCGCCGCTTCCGGTCGTTTTCCCCACTTACCGGAGCCGTTGGTAGAGGGGAAAATGATCCAGTCCGCTCACCTCCTGGGCAGGAAGTCGAGTGAGGGCACGATGGCCCCCCACCCGACTCTATGGCCTAGGAGGACCGGAGCGACGTCATACGTCTCTTCCTCCCAACGAAGGTCTTGACTTTCTTTTTTTGCTTTTTAGTGGAGATGTGAGATCTGTGGTCTTTTGTCCTGTCCTGCTTATTTCTATTACAACTATTACAAGGAGTGTTTACATTCCTTGTAATAGGAATAAAAGTGATCAAATTTTTTTTTTTTAGGTTTCAATGTTTTTATTGTTTTCAAAAGGTAGACAAGTATACAAAACATTCAATATCGGTTAGTATGTTTGATGTCTTTTAGAACATCTGGCACAGTGCATACTGTCAAAACTCAACAATATTTTTTGTCTTTCGTTGGTAAATCTGTTCAAGACAGTCAGTAGCAGTATTGGTTAGACCAAGTCGTGTCGTCTTTCACCTCCGACACCCCACTGGGAGCAAACGGTGTCCAAATTTTTTCTTTAAAAGGGACAGTGTAAAAATAAAAAAAGATAAATAGGAAAAAAAAAAAAAACCTAAAGCTCCCCGTCCCTGTTCACTCGAGTGCAGAAGGGAACGCATGGGCAAGTCGAGCCCACATATGTAAATGGTATTCAAATCACACGTGAGATATCGCCGCAATTGTTAGAGCGAGAGCAGTAATTGTAGCCTTAGACCTTCTCTGTAACTCTAAACTGGTAACCTGTAGACATTTTTAAAGTGTCGCCTATGGAGATTTTTAAGTACCAATGTTTGTCGCCATTCCACGAGCCTGCGCAATTTTGAAGCATGACATGTTGGGTATCTATCTATGTACTTGGCGTAATATTATCTTTCATATTATAGGAAAAATTGGGCTATCTTTACTGTTTTCTTATTTTTTAATTAAAAAAGTATATTTTTTCCCAAAAAATTGCATTTGTAAGACCACTGCGCAAATACAGTGTGATAAAAAATATTGCAATGACCTTCGTTTTATTCTCTAGGGTCTTTGCTTAAAAAATATATATAATGTTTGGGGGTTCTAAGTAATTTTCTAGCAAAAAAAAAAAACCCGATTTTAACTTGTAAATAACAAGTGTCAGAAATAGGCCCAGTCCTTAAGTGGTTAAACTTCCCAACAATTCTACCTTCTTTCTCTTTCACTATTCCACCATCCATCTCAAAAGAGAAGTATGGGAAACATTTTCTTTGGAAGAATCATACTTACCTAGGTGGATGCAGCATCAGGCCGATGTTGCATATGCCCCCTGCCAGCTCCAAGACTGAGAGCCAAGCGATCAAACACCGCTAATCGCTCATTTCTCAGAGTTCCCTGAGCAGAGCGCTGGTGACCGTCATTCACCAGCTCTCTGCTCTGCCCTCACTGCACTCACTGGACCGCTGGGCTGTGGAGGGGGGAGCTCCAAATCTCAGTGGCTCCCTGGGAGGCTGTGCCGGGTGGTGGTCCAGGCATGTGGGCGATTCCTGACCCTGGACCGGCTCTGTGACATCAGCTAACAGCAGGCTGCAGCCTGCTGTCAGCTGAAAAAGGGTCACAGGAGTGCAGAGTGAACTGCACTCCTGTAAACCACAGGATAAGTACAGCTAAATGAGCTTTGTAAAACAAAATCAGTCCCGAGCCACCTATTGAATGCAGCCAAGTCTTGTATTTCAGCCTACTACAAAAGCACATCCCCCATCCCTTAGCCAACTGTCAGCACATTGAGTAGATGAAATTCAACACATAGACTTGATTTCTTCCTCCTAAAACAAACGGAAAGCATACACTGCCACTTAGTTCTGCTAGAATGCATTCTCCTTTTCAGACGAGGGGAAGGCTCTAATTTTTAATATCCAAACCCTACCTCCACCATTAGTGTCCCATTTTACTCTTACCTGTATGGGAACCCCCCACTTCTTCGCTCCTACCTCCCTCCCTACTATACCCCATCCTTTTACCCTTTCAGCAGCCCCTCCGTACCCCCTACCCTTCTCCATAAGCATGGGCTATAAGCAGGTTGGACCAACCTATCAATTTGTTTCTTATGAATGAAGTATTGGTCATTAAATCTTAAAAAACCTTCTGTTGCAATTCTTTGCTACCCCATGACTGTGGTTTTATGCTGCTCTTTATTTGCAATGAACTTTACTAAAGGCATTTTTTTCCAGGATACGTAAAGCCATGGCCAAAAGTTTTGAGAAGGACACAAATATTGATTTTCACAAAGTCGGCTGCCTCCGTTTTTATGATGGCAATTTACATATACTCCAGAATGTTATGGAGCGTTATCAGCTGATTTGCAAATAATTGCAAAGTCCCTCCTTGCCATAAAAACGAACAATCCCATAAAAAACATTTCCACTGCATTTGTGAAGAAGGCTTCAGGGCGCCCAAAAAAGTCCAGCAAGCGCCAGGACAGTCCTCTATAGAGGATTCAGCTGCAGGATTTGGGCACCACCAGTGCAGAGTTTGCTCAGGAATGGCAGCAGGTAGATGTGATTGCATCTGCACGCACAGTGAAGTGAATATTTTTGAAGGATTGCCTGGTGTCAAGAGGGGCAGCAAAGAAGCCACTTCTCTCCAGGAAAAACATCAAGGACAGACTGATATTCTGCAAAAATTACAGGGATTGGACTACTGAGGACTGGGGTAAAGTCATTTTCTCTGATGAATCCCCTTTACGATTGTTTGGGGCATCCGGAAAAACCTCGTCTGGAGAAGAAAAAGTGAGTGTTATCATCAGTCCTGTGTCATGCCAACAGTAAGCATCCTGAGACCATTTATGTGTGGGCTTGCTTCTCAGCCAAGGGAGTGGGCTCACTTACAATTTTGCCTAAGAACACAGCCATGAATAAAGGAATGGTACAAAAACATCTATTGAGAGCAACTTCTCCCAATCATCCAAGAACAGTTTGGTCATAAAACAATGCCTTTTCCAGCATGATGGAACACCTTGCCATAAGGCAAAAGTGATAAGTTAAGTGGCTTGGGGAACGAAACATCGAAATTTTGGGTCCATAGCCAGGAAACCCCCCAGACCTTAATCCCATTGAGAACTTGTGGTCAATCTTTAAGAGGCTAGTGAACAAAAAAAGCCCACAAATTCTGAAAAACTACAAGCATTGATTATGACAGAATGCGCTGCCATCAGTCAGGAGGTGGACCAGAACTTGATTGACAGCATGCCAGGGTGAATTGCAGAGGTCTTGAAAAAGAAGAGTCAACACTGCAAATATTGACTCTTTGCATAAACTTAAGGTAATTGTAAAAAAAAAAAAAAAAAAAAAAAAAAAAGCCTTTGACACTTATGAAATGCTTGTAATTCTGCTTCAGTATATCATAGTAACACCTGACAAAGATCTAAAAACACTGAAGCAGCAGACTTTGTAAAAATTATTATTTGTATCATTCTCAAATCTTTTGGCTATGGCTGTACGGCATGGAAAACAAATAATTAGCACTCACAATTAAGTCGATGGTTTCACAGTTAACAGGAGAGAGGTTATCAGGGATGGTAACCTCAGAGATGGAAACAACAAAAACATCACCAAAGTATGTCAAAGTGGACCAAATTTGTACCATAGGGTAAAAAGAATGCCTCCAATAACTTGTGTTGATGTCAATTTTCCTACTCTGATGAAGGGGTGTGGGTCCTGGAACATGTTAGTGGAGGCACTCATTTAATCAGGGTACATTTTCAGTTCTCTTTTGACATACTTTAGAGATGATTTTGTACTTTTCCACCCCATGGTTTCTGCAATGTTAACTTCAGAGGTTACCATCCCTGATCACGTGATGATGTTGCTGGGTACTTATGACCTTATGCTGTTTTCTATTAGAGATGGTGGTTCTGGTGAAATGCCCTAAACAATCCACTTAATTTTAAGTATAATTTTACAATTTTTTATTTATTAAAAGTGACTTCAACCTAATGATCCAGTGAACTCTGTTTTGCGTTTCGATTTTAAAGTCCAGACTAACAGACTAATCCTGGCCAACAGCCTTTCCACCAACTGCTCTCTGCCAAGGCTCAGATTTATGCTAACTGCAATGAAATAATGTTATGTACATATACAAATGTGGTATTTATATATATATATATATATATATATAGTATCTTTAAAAAACATTTCAGATGACAAAAGTCAACACACTGATACAATCTGAACATTTTAATTTACCATGCCATCTTCTCAGTACGGTTTTCTCCAGTGTTTGTACATTAATAAATACACATGTAAAAAAATCCAGTGTCTAGCCTTTGCCATAAAAGTTTGTCATAAAAATCATTTTAAACAATAAACAAAAACCCAGCCAAAATGTAACACTTTTTTTTAAAAAAAAGAACAGAAAGATTTACAGGGGTGATAATAACATCTCATACCTATAGCTTTTTACTGTCATGAGACCTGTGTGTACATACCAGCTATTACTGCAATGACACTTAACACATGGAATAGGAGCATTTTGTGAAGCTGGACAAACAAAATTGCAGATGGTCCAACTTTCCTCTATTTTCTATAGTTTATCAGAATCGATGATCACAGACCATGATTTTTTTAAATGATGAACATAAAAGGCTGCAGAACAAACTGCATATGCAAATATACCCCACTGTTAGAGACTTGTTATAAGGCACTTTTAGGCATGTTTTTTGCTGTCTTTCATTCTGTGCAATTAGTAGTAGTCCTTGTTCCTGTATATACTCTCTCTGCTTGTAACAATAAATGGTTTATAATTATTATTACAGGTTGAGGGTTATTTAGCTGACAGTGTTTGGAGGATAGACTTGTATGCCATCACTCAGCCAAAGAGGGTATGTTACTCCATAGCAGCCATTCTATTGCTGATAAATTAACAAAAAAGAATTCAACCAATCACAGTGTGAGGTTTAACCAAGCTTAGTGTATACTGCATTTAGTATCTAATCTGCTGCCTGCCAACATAATATAATACAACTGTACATTGAAAATAATTATCACAGTATTAAAAAAAGATCTTTTGATTACTTCTTATGGATTTATAAATGTTAGTCTGATACTTGCTGTCTGTAGACTGGAGAAGAAAATGTGCGATTTTCAAGAAACAATTTAGGCTAATGTTTTACTATTCAAGAAAAAATCTCATTGTTTTCTGTGAACCTATTTGGGTTGTGCTGTTGTATGAGAAGATGATAACGGAAGTAAAGCTCAGTATTAGAAAACAAGATTCTGGCAATAGACAGAAAGCTGATAGGAGGGTCTCTGTAACAAACTAGTTCTTTTCAGTGTGTTGTATAGGAAATGTCAAGTATAAGGGTAGGATATACAATTACTTGGCAGCACAACTATCTGATTCTTTTATTTTCCTTGTCTGAAATTAAAATGCAAGTTTCTGTAATAAAAAAAAAAAAATTGCAAAAAAAGTTAAAAATTCAAGTAATGTGCAATCTTTGTAGTATAAAAATATTTGTTTTCAGCAGGTCTGTGAGTATCAAATAACAAAACTAGTAGTAAAATTTACAAAAAAGAGCTTTGTTTAAGAGTCCCCGTAAAAATATATAAAATATCTACAAACATATTCTTTTACAGATTTTTACAATGATTTTTAAGACACAACTTGGTGAAGTGAATGAAGGGCACTTGGTGTCATCTTAAGGTGTGCATTGTTCAGTAGGCTGGAAGGTCACATTGTGACACAACACAAATCAGCAGTGCTCGACCCCAGGGGAGGGCTGCCTGTACATTGCTGACTCCTCCAGAGCAGAACCATGCTATTTTCATGAATTCATGAGTCTGTTAGCTTAGGCAGTCTCCTTTGCAATGTATGGACCTGTGAATCCGTCCGTCACTTTCTGCTGTGTTCTCTCTTGTGATGTCCTTTTCATCCACCGGAAAGGAGTCTTGCTTATGCTCTTATTTTTGGCACTGGGTGCTTTTATTTATCATAGATCCCGACAGCACAGCTCTATAGTTCATTATTTATATCATGAAGCAGTCACAAGTCTGCCAAATTAGGTAATTGCCTTAGCAATGATACATCCTCGACCACCACAGTTGTGCTCCTCTGTATAATCCCAGATGTTCGGGAAGTCACAAGCTTTGGGGCGAGGGGTTCCTGGTCTGTAGAAGCCTTCACAATCTCCTGATGATTCAAATCGAAGTTTCATTACTGCCACTGTTCATGAAAAGAAAGGAGCATGCAGGATTTGGGTTAAACACATATCATATTATTACTGAATGTTAGTTTACATGTCATGCATGTCACAAAAGAGGAGAGAGGACAAAGGAATACTCATATCTAACATGCAGAAACAACCCTGCCACCATTTCAGTGCATTCCAGTACTCATGCAAAGATAAAGTAACTTGTGGTGTTTACCAATGCCATTTGCTTTACAGAACTTTGGCCATAAGTTAAAATCTGACTTTCTGCTCCTGGGGAATCAGGTGGCTGGTAACCCTACAAAATGATAGGACAACTTTTCTGTAATTAGAACCCCTTAAATGGCTGTTATTTATTCATTTATCATAACAGAAACGGTCAGTGCACACTGCTTTATACAATGCTGCTCTTCCAAAGGACTAGCATCACTACAGGGAATCGGGTAAAGTCAGGTTCCTGTGGTCAGCAATGGGTAATAACAACCTTCCAGAGGAGATCTCTTACAAAAATGAGCAGTAGTATATCAGACTTCATGAAAGCATTACACACTCTTAGAGATCTGGGAAACATTTAAAATAAGTAGATTAAAATGACAAAATGTATGTCTACTTTTATTTTATAACTGGAAGACCAGAGTTTGGAAAACCATTTAATCACTTCAATACCAGGCACTTTCACCTCCTTCCTGCCCAGGCCAATTTTTAGCTTTCAGCGCGGTTGCATTTTAATGGCAGTCATGTAACACGGTACTCAACTGAAATTTTTATCATTTTTTTTAGACAGATCAAGCTTTCTTTTGGTGCTATTTTTTTTTTTGCTAAACGAAAGTAAAAAGACCGAACATTTTGAGAACAATTAAAGCCTTCTTCTTTGTTTCTGTTATACAGTTTTGTAAAAAAAAAGTAATTTTTCTTCTTCACTGATGTGTGCTGATGAGGGTGCACTGATGGACACTGATGGGGCAGCACTGATGATCAGGACATGAATAATCAGTGCCCTGATCAGTGTAAATGTCCACTTTAACTGGAAAGCCGCTTTCCTTTTCTCAGACACTGCACTGAGGAAAGGCAATTGTTTACATGTGTTTGGATATGCTGATCACATGGTAAAGAGCTTACATCATCGACTCTTTACCGTGATCGGTGATGCGCTGTGTTCAAGAGACACAGCTCACCATCTAATTTCTCGCTGCATGATGCCATTGCGCTGCAATGAAAAGGACTTCATATGATGTCCAGTCTGGTTTGTAAAGCCACCGCCAGGCTGTCATTCTGCTATAGACTGGATGGGAAGTTGTTAAAGTGATTGAAGGTTTTATTTTTTTCTTGTAAAATATCAAACATGTTATACTTACCTGCTTTGCACAATGGTTTTGCACAAAGCAGACCTGATCTTCCTGTTCTGAAGTTCTCCACCAGCGCTCCTGCCTCCTCCTGTCTTCCAAGTTCACCCATAGCAAGCCGCTTGTCATGGGGCACTCATGTGAGCATCGCTGCTATCAGGGCACAGCACTGGATCAAGTTTGGGCTCAGGTAAGCATTTGGGGGAGGGGAGGAGCTGTCAGTAAAAGGTTTTTTTCCCTAATGCAGAAAATGGATTAGGGTTGAAAAACCTTTAGCCTTCACAACCACTTTAATATTGAATCATAATTATTGGCAACCACTAAAAATCCATATTTAGAAGATAAGGGATTCAAAATACATCACAATAGGATTTTTGCTCCATTTGAGTAACAGGAACTTCTTTGTGCATATGGCAAGTAAGTCATATTCTGAATCAGATTCTGTTTAAAGGGTACCATAAAAAACCGAGCTTTCAATTTCAAATTGAACCCCAACTGGCCTGAGTTAAACTGAAACTTCAGATTTATTTTCAAGCAGTATTAATATCAGACCTTCTTTTACTAAATAACACTGATTTGAGTGACCTAAACTCTGTCACTCTGAGACAGAGTATAAAGCTGCTGAGAGGCATGAAGTGTGGGTACCAACAGCAGCCGCAATATCCTTCAATTACAGTCATATACCAACTGATATGACAGGCAATGTTTCTAAACTTCCTGATAATGATGAAGCTTTTCAATTTACCTTCTGCTCATTTCAATTGGCCAATGGGCCACCAATAAGCACATCATAGTGATGAAGCAATAAAATATATGTAGGTGGGGAGGTGGGGCTGGAGGAAATGTAAGCAGTGAGCTTTGACATGACCCAGAAGGGTCAGAGCTGTGCCTGTCACAATAGCCTGGCATTCAGGGGAAGCAGGGGTTACTGGAAGCTGCTACAGATATGTATGAACATTAGGGTGTCTGCACTTCATAGCTCTCAGCAGCTTTTTTTTTTTTTTTTTTTCTTAAAGTGATCCAGTTTTCTTAAAGGAAAATCATCTCTGTGCCATTTAGGAGCTGAAATTCTATACTGATTAACCACACTGACAACAAACTTGCATATTAGATTTGGCACGGATCCTGTATGAAATGCATGGCTCTATGCACATATCCCATTATATGCTCATTTATCCCTTATGCAAATATTTCTTTAGCATACTTACTCAGAATCTGAAGCCTCTCCATTTGTAGGTCCAGCTTGAATACTCATCGCCATGCCATTGACTTGTTCTCGAGAATGATCCCTTCGTGCATTTTTTATGGTTACTGCTGTGTCTGTAACTGGATGGATGCCATCATTTGAACATAGTGATGAAGTCTTTGATGAAATAGTACTTTGATTATAGTCTAATTTATCTCGTAGACGGTTTTTCAGATTTTTGTCCGTCAAAGGAGGAGGGTATGTGACTTTATTTTTCAGAATACCTGTTACAAAGAATTATTAAAAAAAAACATTTATTCATCAAGCATCACATAAGAAATGGAATCACACCCTACCATTACACGATACTTGCAATAGTATCACTATCTACACCAGGGATCTGTGGAAGCCTAGCGCTCCTCCAGAGGTTGCTAGGGGTTCCTTGAGCAAGGAAAAATTTCTGCGTCTCCGATAAGTTCTCACTGACATCAGTGGTCCTTTTAGCTATCTTTAAGGGGTAATTCTTCCCAATGACCATCACACTAATGAATCACGAGTTGTTGATAAAGTCATTTTTTTAGCAGGTTCCTCTGTGTTGAAAAGGTAGAGAAAGACTGATCTAGACAGTAGAATGCATTGAACAGTGGAAGATGATGTCTGTATACCTTAATGCTTTCTTGTATTTCTGTCTTGTAGAATAAACCTATTCTTTCCTATAGTCCTGTACACAACTGATCTGGTTTTATAGAAAGGGTATAATACAAGTACAGAAGATGTTTTACATACTATATGTTTTTTGTTATTTTATTTTAGTGTTGCGATTTTATAATCACTCTTTTCTTGTTCTTATTTTCAGACCCCTTTGCTATAAAAACTGAACATAGCAGAACTATACAAACTTCAGTAGAAGGGCTAGAGTAACAAGTGTTATCAATCATGTAATATCGTATATGTTGAAAGGGATTAACATACTCAGCACCATTTCCATCACAGGTACCTTTAGAATAAGAAGACTGAATTTACAGCATGACATGGACGAGATTCGCACATAATATATGATTGCACATCATGACTAGAAACACACTGTACAATAGAACATGAGTGAAAAAGTGTGAACAAGTCACGTATAGCCTTTGTTCTGTTCAGTAAACTTGACTCACTAAGTAAATATAATGGGCAGGACCAGCTATAAAGGGAACACATTCATCATTGTCTGAGCATTATAGATGTATTGTTATGTTTTATTAATGTTCAAGAAGGTTTCAGCTGATTCTGATGTACAAGTCTTAACAATTAGCCAGTTTGGTATGTTCAAACGTATAAGCACATTTTCATACAGAAATGTAATATATTCTCAAATGTCATTACAGCTCAGTGTATGTTATGAATTCCTCAAAAATAGAGATAATCCTGAACATTACTGCAATAAACCATGTCAGTGGTCTCCAAACTGCAGCCCTTTGCATGCCCTGATGTGGCCCTTGGGGCACTATTCCACTCATTGATGCAAGGCATTATTTCATCCTTTCATCTTATGGACAACAACGATGGGGAACTATCCCACCCACTGACACCAATGATGGGGCACTATCCCTCCCGCTGATACAAACAATGGGGCACTATTCCTTCCACTTATACCAAAGATAGCGCATTATTTCTTCCACTGACACCAATGATGGGGCACTATTCCTCCCACTGACACCAATGATGGGGCACTATCCCTTCCACTGACACCAATGATAGGGCACTATCCCTTCCACTGACACCAATGATGGGGCACTATCTCTCCCACTGACACCAATGATGGGGCACTATCCCTTCCACTGACACCAATGGGGCACTATCCTTCCCACTGACACCAATGATGGAGCACTATCCCACCCACTGACACCAATGATGGGACACTATCCCTCCCACTGACACAAACAATGGGGCACAATTCCTTCTACTAATACCAAAGAGAGGGCATTATTTCTTCCACTGATACCAACGATGGGGCACTATTTCTCCTCCTACTGACCACAGGCGGTATTTCATTTTTTTTACTCTCGCTGACTACCAAGCCCAAGGAATTTTCTACTCCACCGGCCACAGTGGGCCACTGGCCATCTTAAAGTCTGAAGGACAGTAAACTGGCTCTTTGTTAAAAACGTTTGGAGACCCCTGCTTTATGATACAAGGTAACAATGTCCAAGTATGCTTTTCTTTCTTCTGCTATTTCCTGTTTTTGCTATTGACAATGATTGGCGATTGTCAAATTCAGTTCTTAATAAATATGCCCTTCAAGGAATCATTATATAAAACAATCTTATGCTCAGGGAATCCATGTTCAAAAACAATAAAATGACCCTATTAAATACTATCAAATATTGCCCTAACACTTAATCAAGTTTACCTTTTCTCAGTTCTGGTTGTTGATTGTTGTGATTGTTGACCACCTTGCCATCCTTGGTCTGTGCTTCATTCTCCTTTTCATGAGGTATCTCTCCACAGTGATTAGCCTTGTTTTCATTATGAAGCTCCACATTCACTTTGGTCTCTACTTTCAGTGTACTTTTGCCCCCTTGATCCTCACTGTCACTGGCTGTCATGCAGTCAGCAGGCCAGTATGGTTTAACATGATTTGGTATTGAATCCACTGCAGGAAAAAATAAATACAGTTGCACATTTTAATAACCTCTTTTGTACTACAACTGTGCAAGAATTCATGAATTGTCAGAGCAGGTGGTCTATTTTACTGCATGCTAGTGCTGCAAGACCAAAAAAAAAAAAAGTACTGCTTATGTGAATTATTCAGTAACTGCACTTCTAAGACGTGTATATACATGTACTTGAGGGCGTTTCCCCTTTTAAAATTAAAGTGTAAATAACCCTGTCCTCCAAGGTAGCAAAAGTTATTTCTTAGGATCACCACATTTTTATTTACTCACTGCCTTAATCTCTCCCCCCCCCCCCCCACTTTAGTGCTCTACCTACATCTCCTCTCCCGTAGTCTCAGCAAATCTTAAACCAATTACAGTTCATGAAATCATGTTCCCTGGAGATGCTCTCTTTTGCAGGCTCCCTAGCACCACTTCTACCTTCTTCATAATTTTCCCTGTCCTCCATAGCTGCACAGTTGCAAGCAATGTCTGACACTACAGATTTAAACAGAAGGTCCATCAACTCGGCCTGTTGATGGGGAAACCACTGGGGTCCAAAGTATTTGGCCATGAATGTGCAAAGAAGGACTAGAAAGATTTTGAAGCAAGTCTTGCAGTGTCAGGCAGGCTGCATCTCTTGGGAACTATTTTCCAAATAACATGTTTCAGATTTGCTTATACTCGGAAGGAGGAGAAAGTAGAGGTACAGTTCTGCATAGCGCCAATACCCTTTAAGTAACTGAGAAAATGGTCATAAGATTTAAACAGCTATTTACCTTTAGGCGTACTATGCACAGGCCCACGCTCATTGTTTTTAGGGCTGGTTGGTTTCCACTGCTGCTCTTTTTCAATTTCTTCATCTTCACTATCCGAAGAACGTGAAGAAGCATAAGAGCTGCTGTGTTCATCAAGAGATAACTCGCTATCAGAGTCAGAGTCATGTCCTAAAGAGATTTGTACAGTAAGTATCAAGAAAACCAGGCATATCTATTTCTTTAATGTAGACTAGGCTAGGAGCCTCACCATGGGCGCGTGTTCGGTTTCTGTGGAAATGTGCAGTATCCACCTCTGTAACACCAGCACGGGTCTGTCCTGAAGACATACTGAGCTGAGCAGCTTCATCCCTGTATTAGAAAATAATCAGGAAATAGTACAACTAAAAAAAATGCATTTCCAAACCACAAGAAGTAGCCATCAATGATTATAACAGATGGAAGGAAGTTAAATCAGAACATGCACTGAATTGCTGAACACAAGCAAGCAGCAAAGAAAGAAATATGTATTAGGATATTTTATATAGATGTTTAGTTGAAAAACAGGCTTTTTTTTTTGTGACTTTTTTATTTTGATCCGTGTATTTGTGAGATATCTGAAAGTGATGCTAATACAATACTGTTCTATTTAGGTGCAAAAACAGCTCCAGGGTGTGACAAGCTTCAACAAAACTATGCTACCAAGTTCAAATAAAAACACTTTTCCTCAGCTCTCCACTCTTTACACCCACAGACAGTAGTGTACTGCGTATGACTTCATAGGTTAATATATCACACAAAAAAAAATAAACATTTTTTTACTCAAAACTCTACCTGGATACATATATGATTACAATGAATACATTAACATAACAAAAACATCCTAATAATAAAGAACATCCAAGGAAATGGTGTTCATTAAATAGGATTTCTGCTTTCTCTTTACAAGTTTGGTGGTATTATGAAATATTTCCCATAACTGAATTGGAACTGTAACAGTTCAATACGGGAAATATAGTGAAACCAACACTACCATCCTTACTGGGAAATCTATTAACCTTGTTTGAAATTTCTATCCAGAAATGGATGTTCCGCTAGGGCTGTGCTGTAAACTGAACAGTGCCTTGGATTAGGGTAGGTCATATGCAAAAGTGGGATTTTTGACTTACCGTGAAATCCATTTCTCTGATGTTCATTGACAGACACAGCTCCTTATCTTCTTGACCATTGGGTTATACTGCCCCCCCTACAGGCCTAACACACTAGGCAGGAAAAAGCTTGACTACGCCTATGGGGCAGTCCCAGGGGGTATACTCCCACTCTCAGCTATAGGAACTCAGTTTTGTTACAAGCAGTGTTAGAAGAAAGCCAACTCCATAGAGGGGTGGGTGCTGTGTCCATCAAACAACATCAGAGAAATGGATTTTAGGGTAAGTCAAAAATCTAATTTTCTCTTTCGTTCAGTGATGGACACAGCTTCTTGTCTTCTTGACCATTGGGACATCCCAAAGCAGTGTCAAACATGAGGGGTGGGAACAGCAGGGAAAAAATTCCCAAGGCTAAACCGTAGCCAACCAAGTAACATGGAGCTCAACCATAAACAACCGCAGCTCACCTGAAAAAAACAATACACCCTCAAAAAGGACCAGTTCCTCCAAACAGCAGCCTGCAAAACCTTACGGCCAAAAGAAGCATCCACAGATGCCAACACATTCAACTTTGTGAAAGTGTGCACAGATGAGCAGGTGGGGGGCGGCCTTGCAAACCCGCATCACTGACGCCTGATGACAGAAGGCCCAGGAAGCACTAAGCACCTGAGTAGAGTGTGCCTTAACAGGGAAAGGAGGAACCTGACCCTTAATTGAATAGGCCTGAATCATTGTCTGATCCATCTGGAAATGGTCGCAGCAGAAGCAGCTAACCCTTTTCAAGGTTGATCCGGGAGTACAAATAGTGAGTCTGACTTCCTAAAAATCTCTATAGCTGCCAGGTACACCCTGATTGCCAGAACCACATCCAGGGAACGCAAGGCAATTTCCTTAGGATGTTTAGGCCTGGGACATAGGGAAGGCAACACAATGTCTTCATTCAAATGGAAATCAGAGAAGACCTTTGGAAGTAACGACAGGCAGGGGCGAAGAACCACCTTATCTCCGAACCACCAGGTAAGGTGAACGACAAGACGCCGCCAGCCCCGAAACCCTGCGCACAGAAGTAATAGCCACCAAAAAGGCCACCTTCTGGGACAATGTAAGCAGGGGAACCTCCCAAAGACTTTCGAAAGGAGGATTCTGAAAAACTGACAGAACCAAATTGAGGTTCCACGGCAGGAATGGAGACCGCACTGGAGGAGTCAAGTGTCGAACTCCCTGGAGGAAGGTACGCACCAAGGAATTTATGGCCAATGGACATTGAAAGAAAACCGCTAAGACCGGTGTCTTCCAAGTACAATGGTAGATCTTCCTAGAGGTTTAAAGCCAGCGACTATAAAGCAGGATGGAAGATTGAACCTTAGAACAGCAGATCTTGTCTGAGAGGAAGTCTCCAAGGAGCATCGGCGACCAGCCATACCAGATCGGCGTACCATGACTGGCGAGGCCAATCTGGAGCCACCAGAATGACCAGAATCCCTTCCGCCTCAATCCTGCACAGGAGTCTTGGCAGAAGTTTGAGAGGGGAGAAGGCATAAACCAGACTATACTGACTCCAAGGGGCCACTAAGGCGTCTGTGGCGTTGGCGCAAGGATCCTGAGATCGTGCCAAAAACCTCTGTACCTTCCTGTTGAGACGAGAGGCCAACAGGTCCACTTTGGGAGTACCTCACTGGAAACACAACTGATGAAACACCCCTGGACGAAGCGACCATTCCCTTTGGTCTAACTGTACAGCAGAGAGGGCTGAAACGAATTGTTCTGCCCACCCTGAAAGACCGGCTACTTCCCGAGCCCCCAGGGCTTTTCTTGTGCCCCCTTGGCGATTGAAATAGGCCACGGCTGTGGCACTGTCTGATTGAATGCGTACCTGACACCCCTGAAGACGAATTATCCACTGATCCAGACAAAGTCTGATCGCTCTTGAGTTCCAGTACATTGATTGGCAGCCTGGACCCTGGAAGAGTCCAGATCCCCTGAGCACAATCTGTGCCGAGGATGCCTCCCCACCCAGACAGGCTGGCATCAATGGTGACAGCCATCCAGTACAGGGGGAGAAAGGATTTTCCCTGTCGAAGTGCCGGAGAACAAAGCCACCAGATCAGGGACCCTCTCGTACCCCAGCTCAACAGGATCAGATTGTATAGAGACTGGGGATTCTTGTACTAATTCACCAGGATCTCTTTTTGCAGAGATCTTGTGTGGAACTGTGCAAATGGAACTGCCTCGAAGGTAGACAGCATCAGGCCCTGCACCTGCGTGCAAGCCCTGAGGGATGACTGTCTGCTGGACAACAGAAGCTGAATTGCCTCCAGCAATTTCTGGAGTTTTTCCAGAGGAAGAAACACTCTGGCTGAGGCAGAGTCCAGAGTGAGACCCAGATAGTCAAGTTGTGTGGATGGAACCAGAGCAGACTTCTGAAGGTTCAGAATCCAACCGAAACTAGAGTTCACAGAGTAACCTCCAAGTTATCCATCAAAGCAGCTTGTAGAAGATCTTCCAGGTACCCCAGTACCGCGATCCCCCGCTGACGCAAAAATGCTAGTGCCGGGGATAACACTTTCGTGAAGGCCTAAGGGGCGAGACCAAAGGGTAATGCCACAAACTGATAATGCTCCTCGCCCACGGCAAAGCAGAGGAAGCGCTGGTGACCGGCACATATTGGAATGAAGGTAGGCGTCCTTGATGTCGATAGAAGCGAGAAAATCCCCTGATGTAGGGACGCCACTACCATGCGAATGGACTCCATTTGGAACTTCTGTACCCGCACAATGCAGTTTAGCTCCTTGAGGTCCAGAATTGGATGTACCTTGCCTTCCTTCCTGGGAACTGTAAATAGGTTTAAGTAAAACCCTGAAAACATTCAGAAGTTGGAACCTGGGACAATCACCCCTTGAACTAACAAGTGTTGCACTGCGCCAAAGAGACCCCGTAAGCGATCTGGGGACGAGTGCAGGTTGGAAGTGAAGAACCTTTCTAGAGGAGAAGACCGAAAATCAATCTTGTAGACGGACCAAATTACTTTGTGGACCCACTTGTTCTGTACCAGGGAGGTTCATGGATCTGAAAACCAGCAAAGACGTTCCCCCACCCCCGATACAGGTGAGGGCGCCTCTTCAAGCAGAGGAAGTCTTGTCCGCAGGGTCTGGAAGAACCCACTCGTGGCTTGCCAGACAAGTTCTTCTTGGAACCTCAGTTGGAGGCCCTGAAGGGCTTAGATCCCTTGTCTTGAGATCCTGAGGGACGAAAAGGCCTCTTATGAGCTGAGAAGAATGGCCTTGCCCTTGGAAGCCTGCGGAAGGAGAGTACCCTCCCCCCCCTCCCGTGAGGCCTTTAATGATGTCATTCAAAGAAGCTCCAAACAGGCAATTCCCCACAAATGGGAGATCAGATAGGGCCTTCTTAGATGTCTGGTCCGCAGACCAGCATTTCAGCTAGATAATACCCCGAAGGACCACTGCTGAAACAGACAGTCTAGAAATCAAAGGAGCTGCATCCAAAGAGGCATCACAGACAAACTGTAGCCCCTGGACCAACTGATCCGCCAGCTCTGCAAAGGCAGGGGGAAGCTGTTCAGCAATCAGCGCATCCACCAGTGCCTTTTCATGCGTGCTTAGAGGAGCAGAGGAATCATCCTCACCATTTGAGCACGCAGGGTTTGTGGACGCAGACCCAGAGGGGTAACTCTCATCCGCAGCAGCCAAATCAGATCCAGGATCTGATGAGACAGATAAAGCAGGTGAAGGGGGGGGGGGGGTGATTTTTGCTAGCCCCTTTTCCCAGGACCAAATCCACCTTGGACACTAAGGACTCCAGGACTGCCGTTAGTGCAGTCAGGGATTGTTGGGACCCGGAGGGCTCAGCAGCCTTTGCGAGGGGATCAGGTGGGGAAATCCAGGGATTCCATTAGTGAAGAGGGGGACCCACACAAAAAAAGTGTATAACACAGCTAGGGACAACCCCAATGCGCTGGCGGCACCACAGGGCCCAGCACAGAGCACTACTGCTGCTATAGCAGAGAGAGGAAGAGAGAACCTCACAAAAAAACTCACCACCACCAATCAGGCACTTACAGCCCAAAGCTAAAGTGCACACCATGCAGCGATCAGGAGGAAAAAGATCCAGGAGTCAGCACTAAGGGATGAGGAGGGGCTCCCTCCCCTGAAATCACTGCCCAAATAGCTTCAAAAACAAGGCCGCCGCTATTTTCATGGAGAAAATCACAAGAAAATGGCTGCCAATGCTACACAAACATGGCCCAGGGGGGACTGCAAGAGCTCCGAACACGATCCCAGCAGGAAGGGGGGCCCTGGCAGAAGCCCCCAATAGGTACAGCCCCCTCCCAAAAAAAGTTGATTGTCCGGTCTGCAGGCGGCATGCTCCCCCCACCCCCATCACCAGCTTGACACACCAGACCGACCTAAAAGGTGTGGCCAGATGGAGGGGGTAACAAGTCCGCAGAGGACCACTGAGAAAAAAAATGGGGGGACGCTGCATGGGAGGGAGGGGAACCCGGGGGTCCGACTGTCCCAGGGAGGCACCCATGTCCACCCCAAAACCCTCCAGGGGTAGAGAGGGGACAGCTACTTAACATAGCAGGAACAGGGTGGGCACCGCTCCTGACAGACCAGCACTCCATCGGAATGGGGGGGGCTGTCGGCCAGGAGAAACGCTGCGACTCAGGCCAAGGCCAGGTCATAAGCGCCCCCGCGAGATGTTTAAATCGCAGGCTAGCCCCCATCCAGTGGGGCTATGTCGTGGCCGACCTAGCGGGGAACTGAGGCCTTCACACGTTCGCTGGCCAGACTGGGGGGACCCTCTGGATCTAGATTATCTAGTTTTTCACCAAGTCTGGCAGTTGATTGTAGATTCTCACAGGAACAAAATAAAGATAGGAAAAAGTTAAATTTAAAAGGAAAAAGAAAATTGTCAGGACCAGAGATCCCAACAAAGAACTAGGTCCTTACTAGGCAGGAAAAAAACCTATAGTGCGTATAGCTGAGAGTGGATGTATACCCACTGGGACTGCCCCATAGGAGTAGTCATGCTTTTTCCTGCCTAGTGCCCTACTCCTGTAGGGGGCAGTATAACCCAATGGTCAAGAAGATAAGGAGCAGTGTCTATCAATTAATGAAATAGAAAGTATAAATTAAGCTGCCCATACATGGCTTGAAGTGCAGCCCATTCAGCAGGGACCTGCCAACTTCTAATTTACATATGGGCACTGTGGTTGTACAGAAGTTGGTCTACCGATCGACTTCTGTACAACTGTCCTGTCTGATTTTACCTGCTCAATCAGCACACCAGCCCATGGTCTGCAGCATTGATCAGTGTATTTCGAGGGTGGGGAAGTTTCCCTGTCAGAAATCAGAGATTCGGTGAGTAGGATTTCCCTCATCAACATCGAGTGTGTGTTTGGGAGAATCTGGTCAGTTTTTTGGGTTCAGTCCACTGGTTGAACTAAAAAAAAAAAACTGACTAATGTATGGGCTGCCTAAGTGGACATGTTTAGAAGGGGGTCTACAAACATTATTCCTCTTTATCATATCCTGGCAACTAATTGCCATTTCAACCCTAATGTGCAAAAGAACAATTCAAAGAAAAGTATAAATACATTGTCAAATCACAGCTTAGAAAATCCAGTTGGAGACATGAATTTAGATATTTTTGTGCTGATTGCAACCACTTAGCAGCTAAACAGGCTATCTAGCCTGCATGTAAGGGCAGTAGCCCTGTTTTTCCTTCCAGAGTGTTCATAATTATACATCTATGTACATTAGGTCAAAAAGAAGGATGTGCTTGTGTTAGATTTACTTTGCTGTAGTGCCAGGCGGTGGGAAAGCTAGCCATGCAGAAAGCAGAATTTATCCTTTTGTTAAATGCTGAAAGATTTGATAGCAATATCTGCAATTTTACCTGAACACACTGGGCTCTCTGTAGCATGAGAACGTCTAATAGCAGCAGAAAACAAAATTATGTTTTTGTACTGACATTCAGTACTTTGGGAATATTGCAAGGTGTATTCTCATGAAACTATTTTTGGTCTATTCCTTGAAAGAAAGACAGCCAAGCGCCATGCACCCACCACCGCATTACCTGAGGATATAAGCAAGGTAGCTATTGTGGCTCTTGGCTGACCTGACGGTGCTCTCCAAGGAGACTGTGGACTCTCCAATACCCGTTCTGTACATGTTCGAATCATCCATATAGGTGTTGTTGCAGTTTAAGGTTCGCTAGAGAGAAAAAAAGGACATCCATAAATAAGCGTCTACATTTTTTCATTAAATAAAAAATCTGACATGTCTATGAAACCTAATGAAGCATACAATCACCTTTGTTCTCAAAGGCAGATTTTACCTTTTCTGCACAAAAGTTATTGCAAAGTATTTTATTTAATAGCAATATCTTATCTTCTCATTAATGCTATAAACATGCTCATTAAAACACACGGGGCAAGGATCCTAGACCCTTGCTTCCCGTTAATATGCTCTTGTTAGCACACTGTGTCCAAATGATTTAAAGAAGGACGCACAGTAACTGAATAGCAAACAACCAAAAGTCAGCTTGCATATTTTACACTCACTGCACAAAAAGAGCTGTTTAATAGGCCAGCAGTATTGTTAGGGGTTTTTTCTCACTGCAAAGCAAGTCTACAGCGTGGAGATACACCGCTCCTTCATTCAGATTACAATGTCAGCATATCTTACTGTACATTTATGATGTGCACACTCATTATGTGCAAAGTATTCCAAGTAATCCTATTACAAATACCACATGACTACTAAAAGCTAAATACCATAAATCCACTGCTATGTGCAGACTATTTTTTTTTTCTCTGAAAAAACTTTAATACAAGAAAAATATTTGTTAAAAAAAAAAAAAAAAACCACCACAAAAATAAAATAACTTTTACTATTTAGTATTTTTAGGTCCAATAAAAAAAAAAATTGTACCAAGGGGAAGGCAATGTTTTGGAAGGAAATCAATTTAACAACACCTAGTATAGTATGTTTTTATCACTGATTGTTTTTAAAATATTGAAAATAATGATAGAGTCCACATTGCATATCATAAGAAAAACTTTGTTTACTATACTCTGTTGGGGTAAAATCTGCTCCTCCAGGAACTTACTGAACCCTCTAGGTCAGCCTTTCTCAACCTTTTCAACACAGAGGAACCCTTGAAAAAAAGAGTTCAGGTCTCAGGGAACCCCTGCTAAAAAGGACTATATTGTACTCATGATACAGACCATATGCCATCTTTATATGAAAGGTAAAAAAACTTAAAAACAGGAAAAAAATTCCAATGGACCAGCAGCAGATTGACAGATTTGTGAATCTCTGCTGGTTCCAAACTGGCGCACACTAGGTTAAATCTTAAAACTCTTCAGAACAATTTGGTCATCTCTAAATTTTGCAGGAGCAAGTACCTTTGTGAAACACAGGATAGAAATAAGACAGAAATAAGCTGGGGCACACTTAAAGGCTAAGTTCACCTTTTGGAACATGGTACATGAATGTTTCACTCATATCCCCCTCGGTGTGACCCGCACCCACTGTCACAATTTAAGAACAGCATGGCCAAGTGAGCGCTGCTCAAATTACTGCATTTTAAATTCACAGTTTCCTGTGAATAAATAAACTACAACTACCATCAGCCACTGCAGCTGACGGCTTGTAGTTGTGAATGAACTGTGAGGGCACTGATGAGGGGTTTTATAGTTCATTCACAAGCCTTGCGGCTTTCAACAGACACCCCTTTATGTAGGGGTGGGCTGAAAGCTGCAGGGCTTGTGTGAAGAAGCCTGACCATTGCACCCTTGATCCACTGATCACGGGTGCAATGCTTTCCAGTTTCCTGCAGGAAATTTGCAAAATATGTGCATTTATTAATTTTTCTTTGAAAGGCGACCTTGTCCTTTAAACATTTAAATTTTGTAGTCCATTTAAAAAAAAAAAAGCATTTCACATTCCGTATATTCATATGTACGCATTGTAGAAAAACAGGACATTTCATTATTTTCAAATGCACAGATCACAAATTCTTGTGTTTTTATCAACAATTTAGCTGTGTTACTGGAATGGTCTAATAAAACACAATAAATAATTACAGACATGTGTAAATATGATTTTTCAAATTATCATTTCAAAAACTTTCCAATTTATTTCCATAGAGCACCTATGGAGGGCAGCAGAGAGACACTAGAATATGAAGAGACAAATGTCGGACTGAACTTACTGTTAGTAATGTGGCTCTTGTAGTAGTTGTGTCATCTGCTAGGACTTTCTTTCCAGTAAAAGTGTTCTTTAATTGCTTTCTCACTTCTTTGTTAAAGATGCAGTGGAAAAAGAAGATGAAAAGTCCCTGCAGCAAATAAAAGGTGGCATATATTTAGTTGCCAATAGTTATACACACTTTCGACTTGAAGAATTAAATACAAAAATTGACAAATGCCAAATATGGGTGATACCTGGGCTAATAAATGTAGCATGTAAAAGCAGTGCACAGTGTACCCACTAATAGCAAGATTTCATCATCTGACCACATTAGTATATTAATAATTAGAATTAAATCTGTTATTGGCTGTTGGACTCCATACAGTCATTGCATATAAAACTAAGAAATATGATATATAAATACAGTAGCATGATTTCCTAAATGGATATAAGTGATAGCCTACAGTATATTGCAACCTACAAGTAAACATCACGTCCCACACTTGGCTATCTAAAGAACAAATAGATCCCCACTTTGAATTTCTCCAGTGCAGTAGGTAGTTATCAGTATAAAGATCAGTAGAGGTCAGGGGCAGTTTAAGAACATATATTACTGCTGCTGACAGAAACAGTCAGTGATAGGTAATTTAATGCTGTAGACTCAATTTAGCCAAAAGCCATTTAAAAAATATCTCACTATCGGTAGTTATAGAGACTACAGTGACCTGACTAAGGTGAGACACAGGAGACACGCATCCATATTGTGTATTTCATTTTACACCCATTTGTCCCAACCATATTATAGACAATTTGTCAAAAACATAAATTCATAGAGATCTCAAAGCAAAAATCTTTTGAACACACAATAAGTGAAATCACTTGTCTGACCTTAAGACGAGACAGCCATTGAAAATAAGTCAATCAACCAACACAGTTAAAGATAGCCAAAAAAAAGAAATTAGCACTCCTAAATGTTAGTGGATCAACAGATTAGAGCATGGTAGTTTGGTTCACGAAAGCGGATTGGACAAATTATCAGTAGAACAGATCTGTCATTATTTATCTGATAGCCATTAAAAGTATAACAAACCTAAAAAGGCACTAATACAAGTTTATAAAATATATAAAAAAAACAAAAAACTATTAATTGTTACTCTTCCTATACTAGCAATGCTTGAGGTCACTGTAGCCGTATTAGTACACTTGCGACAGAGACAATTGAGTACTGTCCGTGATACTTTTTTTATTTGCACTAACAAACAATTTTTCAGGACAAGCTTTCGGGGTATGTCCCCTTCATCAAGATCCAAGCAGTACTCAATCAGATGTCTAGCTTATCCGTCTAATCTTTTTTAGGAATACAGCACAATGGTGGTTAACTTAACTTAGTAATTAATGTGCCCCTCAAGAGCAGCCTCTCACATGTCCAATGGGCTGCAAAATAACTTTGTTTTAAAAAAATGTTTGTTGCATTAACACACAGTATAAAATGTTTTACCACACATTTTACCACAGTGTTACCAGTACATGTGATGGTGCTGACCAATCAGAAGGTATGGAATGTCTACGGACACATACAGCCAGCTCAGGAGCAGGCCCGCATGAGTGCCCCCATAGCAAGCGGTTTCGCAGGAGGAGTTAGAGGGCCCTGCTCAGTAGAGCTTACAATCTAGAAGTAACATGTTTGTTATTGAGAAAAAAAAAAAGGGCGGTTTACAAATCACTTTAACTGTGCCCATGCTGGGATTTGGCCATGCATCAGGAACTGTTGCTTATTTCAGGAACCAATGATAATCACAAACAATGATATAAATTGTATTTGTAATTATTAAGCTATCCAAAGCATTTCCTAGGGAAAAAAGGATAGAAAGAAACAAGCATTGTAAGGCTGGGCTCAAACTGGTGTGATCACAGACAATGCATGATCAGCCTACACCTTTAAGAAAGCCTGGGAGGCGCAACATGTGAGGTGGGCGATGACTGTATCACGCAAGGTGGAGCTGAGGACGCTGTGTCTCCATACTATACTGAAATGCTGTTTTCATACTGATGAAATATGAGTCTGTTTTTACGTCAATAAATTTATATCTTGAGCGATCTAAAATATTGGATCTTCCTTTTACTTCCCATATATGTGTTCCTTTGCTGTGTCCCTATGCTAAGGATTTTAAGACTTGAGCTGCGGGAGTAAAAGTGGAGTGTTCATTGATCCTCACATTAAATGCTTGTATGACCTTCCCTGTTGGGTGAGGTCCATTCTAACAGGTGAGAAGCCACCCAAAGGGGGATTATTGAAGAGGATGTGTGGTGTTTGGGATTTTACACACAACTACCATTTCTGATGCACTAACTGGAAATTTAAATGAATGCACCTTATATTTTTTTGCATGAACTGGACTGCATATGGATGCACTTTATATTTTCTTTGCATAAATTGGGCTACATTTTAGCACTCTATATCTATTGATTTTGCACTGGACTGATTGATTATATATAATTTTAAACTATTTGCTTTGTTGCACATATTTGTTTACATATTAGGTTTTCATAATTAGGGATAGCTGTGGGTTATGCACTATTTTGAATATATTTGAAGATTTTTGATTAATGTACTTTATTAATAGATAGCGCTTTACCAGTTTTTGGTTTATTGAGTTTTTATTTGCATTAGTGAATGCTTTTTGGTAGGAGCTGCTATCTGTAGATACTCTTGGAGGATTTGGTGGACTTTAGTAAAGTGGATTAGTGCAGGAAGTCACCCATTTGTTTATTCGCACCGCATTGCACAGTTTGTATGGCTGATTTCGCATAGCATTCGGACCAAAGTGGTACAGGACCCTTTTTTTGGTCTGCACTGGAATCAGATCGCATGGGTGTTTACACTCATGCAATCCAATTCCTATCCAATTTCACGGTTCGCACTGCGATTTGCAAACTGATTTAGGGGGGTCATTAACTTTACATTGATACCCGCAGCGGTTTGCACAGAGCAGTGCGAACTGCCTGCAAATGAGATGCGATGCGATGCGGGAACCCACACTGTAATCGCGCCGGTTTCAGCATCACACAAATGTGAACCGAGCCTTACTGCTTCCAAGCATGACAAATACTAATAGCTAATACGGCTACCTACATCTACAGGTGTATTTACAAACTTTGCATAAAAGCAAAAAAGTTTCATATATTCACATAAATGTCATAATAATAAAATGAAATTGTCCTAAAATGTAAGTCCTTGTTTTTTGGAAGACATGAGAGGGGGTGTTATAAGAATAGAGACAAAGTAATATAGAACCAATACTGTATTTAAAATCTTGGCCTGGGCAAGACTGAAGGCACAGCAAGCTAAGAATAAATACTGAATGCTAGTCTGCCTGTGGCAACGTTATTAAAGTCATCAATATTTAAGTAAGAGATGCTACTTCTAAGTAAAGTGGGTAATCTGATGCGGTGCTAAGGTTATAAAGTCTCTGATGTAGTAGAGGAGGATGTGCTACAAACACTGTCATTTCACTTATTGCAATAAGTGCTGCTATTAAACAATACAGTAGGCAAAGAGATTTTTTTATTTTTTTGCATAACCATGTAAACAACATTTCTTCATCAATACCGTTTACACTAGAGATATGTTTTATGTTAATGAAGAAAGGTTACCTGCATACAGCTGAAGATGGCAAAGAGGTAGTGAAATGTCATAACATCGCTGTTGACTGCCATAAGCCCCAATAACCAGGTGGTACTGACTAGAAGCAGTAATAGGAATGCTGTTCTCAGTGTAGAGCTAAAGGTCAGAATAAAATCCTGAGTTAGAGGTGTGCATATGGACGCATTATATTACAATGGCAGAAAAAAACATAGTCCAGTATACAGTTAGCAATAAGCAGTGGTTGCATATGGATGCATTGTATTACAATGGCAGAAAGAAACCTAGTCCAGTATACAGTTAGCAATAAGCAGTGGTTGGTACGACACTGTAGCCATACAACTTTCTCTGTAAAGGGTTAAGATTGTTAACATATCTTTTCTAACTTACAGAACTCCAGTTTTCTCAAACATTCGTTGCCTTCGACCACAAGATGTTTTCGCAGCCAGTACAAAAATGATTATATTTATCTGTAATGAAATGGTACATCAACAGTTATAGCAAATTTAACACTTATTACTGAAAACACTATTACCCCATTCAAGACCAATAAACCATCGCCAAGATGGAAAGCCTACCAAGATCATGTCCAAGAGCCCCTTTCATGTCCATTTTGGTGAGACATGCATGTATTATCAAGTTAAGAAATCTTTCAGATCACATTCAAATGAGCACAGAGGCCTGTACAGTGTATAAGAGCCATTTGTTTATGTATCTGGAGCTGCATGTAGAAAGCATATGTTAGTTAATAGAGATACAGCAGCTGTACAGACGCGCTTATACATCTGAGTTTGACAGAATGCACTGCCTCAAGCACCACTGCGGCATTGACAAACGTGGGCTACCTGCATGCAGCTCCTCGCTGTTCTGGATGCAAAAACAAACAGCTCTTGCATACTGCAGGCCCCTGTGCCCATGTGAATGAGCCTTTAGATCCCCCCCCCCCCCTCCACTGGCTGTACCTATTTTTAAAAAAAAGACACGGCCGAGCAGGGCTCCGCCAGCATCAATAATACAGAGTTCTGAGAATGGAAAACTACAAGTACGGACAGCTGCAAAGGCTTGTAGTTCTCAATGAACTACCATGTCTCTTTCTGTGGGTATCTGCCTGCCTGTACGAGCAGACAGATACACTGATAAGTCTGCAGGAGTCCTGCACAGCACCCAGCACCCATGATCTGCTGATCACCGATGCAATGCTTTACAGGCTCCTCGTAAAAAAAAAAAAAAAAAAAATAAATGCACATTTTTTAACCTGCAAAAAGTTGTGCATTTGTTTATTTTTTTTTAAAAGTTGAACTTATCCTTTAAACTTCAAGATAGGGAAACTTTAATATTATTCATTGCAGTTGGGTTGCTTCCACACTGCAAGGGTTAACTGATCGTTTTGTCTAGGGTAGAGAAAAAGCACTTTTTCTGTGTCCTCTAGACCTAAAAGAGCAATTAATCCTTGCATTACAGGCACAACCCCACTGCAAGGGATAATTTTAAAGTTTCCCAGGTTTAGACTTTAACTGCCAGAAGTGTTATACTACACCAAAACTTTCATTCTACCTCAAATTATTGCATTTGTTATTATAAAAAGCCAGTGAGAAGAAGAACTAGTAGAAGCACTTGTAAAGTTGACCAATCATTTTGTATTTTACATATTATAACTTCATGATCAGCGTAACTTGGTGCACGGCAGGGGTGTGTCCTTTGCTCACTTACATTTCGGGATAAGGTGTCCCATTTTCTCATTTTATAAAGTTAGAAAATATAAAATATCATTAGGGTTGCCTATTCGTAAGAAACAGTAAAAAAGAATTATAAATTTAGTGCATAGAGCCTATGGGGTACTTCTATATTATACCCAGTAGCGGAACTATCAGGGTCGCAGCGGTCGCGGTTGCGACCGGGCCCTGGAGTTCCGCTACCTGAGGGGGGGCCCACCAGCCCCGTTTTCTTACAGCGGCCGCGGCGTGAGGGGGCCCGTCCGTCCGCCTGATGACAGTACGCTAGTGGTGGCTGAGCTGAGTGAGTGAGAAACTAGGCTGGATGCCGCCTTCCCCGATCGTTGTGCGGGGGGGGGGGCAGGGAGGAGAGGTACAGGCATGACATGTGTGCAGTCAGTGTAAAGCAATCTACGAGTACCTGCATTCTGCTGCTGTGCTGCCTGCACCGCCCTCAGCCCTGCCGATCCTCCAATCCGAGAGAGGGCTGATGCAGTGAGGCAGCAGGGGTGGTCAGTCACTGAAAGTCAGCTGACCAGCTGACACCAATAGAGTGCAGGGGGAGGAGGAGTTCTCCCCTCTGCCAGACGAGTGTGAAGAGACTCCATGCTGTGTCTGCCTGGCTGGAGTTGCCTGAGCCTGAGTGAGGGGGAAATCGTCTTGACTCGACTGACTGCTAAAAGTAAGTGAACTTCAACTTGCCTTCCTTCCCAAACTCCACCCTTGCTGGCTTACTGGAATGCTGCCTCTTAATGATCCCATCCCATGCCTGGCACAGAACAGATCTCATCCTCTACAACAGAACTTTTGGGGGTGTAGGGATGAGATCTGCGGTGGTAGGGGGATGGGATCAGTAAGACAGAGGTAGTGGTGACACCACATCCTACCCCTCCTCCACCCCCCCCCCCCACCATCGCTCCCACTGATCCCTCTCCACCATCACCCCTTCACCACTGCCATTGATCCCACCCCCCTCCAATCCATCACCCCCTCTCATCACCGCCATTGATCCCACCCCACCATCCACCCACCCCCCTCACCATCGCCGCCACTAATCTCACTCCCCCTCCCCACCACCGCCGCCCCTGATCCCACACCCCTCACCACCATTACCGCCCCTGATCCCACACCCCTCACCACCATTACCGCCCCTGATCCCACACCCCTCACCACCCCTGATCCCACACCCCTCCCCACGACCATTACTGCCCCTGATCCCACACCCCTCACCACCACCATTACTGCCCCTGATCCCACACCCCTCACCACCATTACCGCCCCTGATCCCACACCCCTCACCACCATTACCGCCCCTGATCCCACACCCCTCACCACCATTACCGCCCCTGATCTCACACCCCTCACCACCATTACCGCCCCTGATCCCACACCCCTCACCACCATTACCGCCCCTGATCCCACACCCCTCACCACCATTACCGCCCCTGATCCCACACCCCTCACCACCCCTGATCCCACACCCCTCCCCACCACCATTACTGCCCCTGATCCCACACCCCTCACCACCACCATTACTGCCCCTGATCCCACACCCCTCACCACCATTACCGCCCCTGATCCCACACCCCTCACCACCATTACCGCCCCTGATCCCACACCCCTCACCACCATTACCGCCCCTGATCCCACACTCCTCACCACCATTACCGCCCCTGATCTCACACCCCTCACCACCATTACCGCCCCTGATCCCACACCCCTCACCACCATTACCGCCCCTGATCCCACACCCCTCACCACCATTACCGCCCCTGATCCCACACTCCTCACCACCATTACCGCCCCTGATCCCACACCCCTCACCACCACCATTACTGCCCCTGATCCCACACCCCTCACCACCACCATTACTGCCCCTGATCCCACACCCCTCCCCACCACCATTACTGCCCCTGATCCCACACCCCTCCCCACCACCATTACTGCCCCTGATCCCACACCCCTCCCCACCACCATTACTGCCCCTGATCCCACACCCCTCCTCACCACCATTACTGCCCCTGATCCCACACCCCTCCCCACCACCATTACTGCCCCTGATCCCACACCCCTCACCACCATTACCGCCCCTGATCCCACACCCCTCACCACCATTACCGCCCCTGATCCCACACCCCTCACCACCATTACTGCCCTGATCCCTCACCCCTCACCAGAAACCGAAATGTTTTACTTTGTTATATTGCAAAAAAATAAAAAAAAAAGGGTCAAAAACATGCTTTTTCGGGGGGGGGAGGGGGGGCCTTCATGATTTCTTGCACCGGGGCCCTGAGAAATCTAGTTACGCCTCTGATTATACCCTACATAACATACGGTTGCAATGGCTGAAAGACAGTTTAAAACCACAAAACCTATTGGTAAGGTAGGGTAACGGTTATATTTTGGGCTGTTCAATTCTACCTAATAAAACCTGCATGTCTAATTTCTGATGCTTTCCTACTTAAAGGACAGTTGCCCACCTCTTTCAAATCCTATCCATGTGGCTTTTTCAGCCCCTTGCTTAATTACTTTTTTGGCTGCCACTGCTGTTCCCAATCCCTGCTCCTTCTCCAAACACTCTTTATTACAACCCACTATTCTACCCAACGACAAGTCTTCTCCTCATAAATCTTCTGTCCACCCTCTCCCCAGTGTCACATTCATTACACACAGGATGAAACCAAGTAGACTGCCTTTGTACCCATGTGTTGCTTTTCTTTACTTTCATGGTTAAGTACTAATGCATTATGAATATGCCACACACCTATAGGTATAAAGAAAACACAGATATCTTCTAGAGTAAATTTTGGGGTTTCCTCCACAGCACACTTTCCACGTGTCAGAGATTTTATTACATCCCTGCTGTGCCCAGACAAGCAAATCTTTTGTTGGTGTATTAAATTCTAAGTTTGAAATCAGTAAATTACATGGTTTGGCTTTCTTCACTTGTCACTGAAATGCTTTGTATTTTCAAACAGCAGATCAACACTTACAGCAACTACAATGCCAATAGGACCAGCAAAACTCCAGATGAGTGTGTCATGAACTGAAAGCCAGCAGAAGTCAGGGTTTCCATACCCCTGAGGGTCCAAACCTACAGCAAGACCTGGAAGGAAAACAAAAGTGAAGCATTATGAGCTGCATCACACTCAAACCAAAACTATAGTAGTAACAGATACAGTATATGTAAAGTATTCTTCAAAATCTTTGTGCAACCCCTACTCTCCTCTCTAAATTCCACTATCCTTGTTTGGACGCTACAGTGTTAATTTATAAATTAATTGTGATGCCTCAGGATTGTAGCAATGCTTGGAAATATAGCATGCTAATATTTTTTTTTAGCTCCTCTCATGTATGCAAAAAATAAAGAAAAAAGTGCTTCATACTATAGCTGTTGACATCAATATGGTTCCGGTGTTTCTGAATTGTAATAATATATACACACACACACACATATATATATATATATATATATATATATATATATATATATACACACATACATACACACACAAACACACACATTTTTATTTTTTGTAATGTGGTAGAACATCGTTCTGCTTTTACTTTGTCCTTTTCCCCTTTTCATCACCTGTTAATTTTGTTTATTTCTCAAAGTACAAAAAAAAGGTTTGTTTTATAAAGAAAAATATTTAGCACAGTTATAAAAATGTCTCTAAACAACAATTTTTTTTTAATACTTCATTAGTATTATATATATATATATATATACACTCCCCTGCGACTTTATTAGGTATGACTGTTTAATTGCTTGGTAACACAAATTGCTAATCAGCCAATCACATGGCAGCAACTCAATGCATTTAGGCATCTAGACATGGTGAAGATGACTTGAAGTGCTTGGCCTTTTAATAAGAAAGACCATCACACTTTCTGACTACTTCTGCTTAATTCCAAACTTCTGTAAGAACAATGAGACAGTATAGTGTCAGAAATGCCTTCATTCTTTGTGGCATAGATTCAACAAGGTGTATGTCCCTCCTCTGAATATTCAGCTGTGTCTGTTGTGTGAAAAGACCTGCATAGCAGGAGCTCAGACTGCGCAAGCTGTTTACAGATTACACAGTAAAAAGCACCTCCAGCATATCACCTGCAGGCTGCAAGTGATGAATATGATATGTCAATTATAACATATTTACTTGATTAACAAGCTATATAGCGCCAACATTTATATTTTTGTCCTGAACATAACAAATAAAGAAAACATACCATGCTGTAGTAAATAGTATACAATACTTGATGATAAAAAAATTAGATTTCAGAAACAATTTTTTAACACATTTGGATGCATTTTGAACTGCACTCCAACTGCATAGAGAGCCCAAAATCAAGGTAATCCTATGGACATAGTTCATATCATTGCAGTGCAGTTAAAAAAAAGAAAGTAGAGAATGCTGTATTTTTCTGAACCGCACTACAAACGTGCCGCAAATGCACTTCAAATGCACTGTACCGCACCCCTTTAGGCCAAGAAATCCCAGCCCAAAAACATAGCAAAATGCACTGCAAATGCAGTACTAAATACATGCAAAATGCATTCAAGCGCGCATCAAATGCAAAAGTCAAAAACACGCAGTTATGTGCAGTTTCTGGTGTGAATGGGCCCTAAGAAGCAAAGACAATAACATAACCAAGTTACTATGGTAACAGCATTTACTGCAGCTTTTAGAAAATAGTCCCTATATTCATATCAGGTGTTCATGTCAGAGGCGTAACTAGAACCTTCAGGGCCCTGATGCAAGAAACCATGAAGGGCCCCCCAGACCCCTGGCCGGGGCCCTTACCTTCAAGCCCAGGGCTCTTACCACTAATCCTGGGGCTCTAAACACTCGTTGCATGGCCTTTTATTATGGTCCCGCAGCAGGATTCTTTCACAAGTTCTGCAGTGGGCCCCCTTCCTGCAATCTTGGGGCCTCCCCACAGTGGTGAAATGCCAGGGTCCGGTCGCAAGTGTGACCTTTGCAATCCTGGAAGTTTACCCACTGGTTTGCTACCGGGCTCCCTGGAGCATGGGGCCCGGTAGCGATTGCAACCCCTGCAACCCCTGTAGTTACGCCCCTGGTCCATGTGTTCCCTGAACATTCAACTATTTTCACTCTACACTAAAGCATTCATAGAACAGAGATGATCCTTTCTGCAAACAATGCAGTCAGCCACCATCATTCAGCAACACACTAACAAAGTTATGTAAACCCTCAGCCTATGTTCCCAGGCATTAAACCAACATAAAAGATGTTTTTTTAACAGCCGATACTGTATACGCTGATTTCTCACAGAGGATCAAATACAGGGCAAGTATGCAGGTGACAGAAACAACTGAAGTGTTATCAAAACTTAAAAAAAAAGAATATAAAATAAAAAGTTCACCAGTTACCCAGAGCAGCCACACAGGTTTTAGCTTTCATATGAAGTCAAGAGACTAAGTAGAGGTTATGTATAACTGCTCCCCTTTTGCTTCAGTTTTGTAAATCAGCTCACAGATCTCCTGCTGATCGGAGCAGAGCGGGTGGGTGACTCTGCAGAGTGGGCAAGGACAGAGCCTGCTTTGCTCTATGGGCGGTAGAGAGTAAACTGGATCTGGTCTGCCTAAACGGAAGAGGAAAGAGTCCCCTTTCAATTTTTTAGTAGACAAAATCGGACCCCTGCGGGTGGGCGAGTGTCAGTGGACACAAGTCTTGCCTGTCCATTGGGGTAAATGGACCTTCTGATCTGGTCCACCTGAAAAACTAACAAGCAGACCTGATCAGAACAGCCGTGCAAAAGGGGCTTCAAGATTTCTTGTATACTCTGGGAAATGAACTGCTGTGTGATTTTGCAGTTATGAAACATCAAAACATGGCCTAATTTTCACAATATGTTAATGATATGAAAAATGGTGTATGCAATGTGAACTTAAGTGGTTCCAAAGTCTAAATGTTTTTTACCTTAATGCATTGTCTGCATTAAAGATCTTCACCCTAGAAAGAAAAAATTAAAAAGGTCAGCAGCTACAAATACTGTAGCTGCTGACATTTAATAAAGACTTACCTGTCCAGGGATCCAGCACTGTCCTCACCTGGGCGGGTTTATTGACAGTCTTTGGGTCCCTAGAACCAGCATGTTTACTGTGAGAAGCCGGCTGTGACTCCTTGCAGCCTCACAGCCGGCTTCCCACTGCACATGTACAAGCTGCACTATGCTTTGTGAATGGTCCCGCAACCTCCTGGGACCTCAAAACCAGCCCCCCCCAAATAAAAACACACTGCTCAAAAAAAAATTAAAGGAACACTTTGAAAACACATCAGATTTCAAAGAGGAAAACTATCATGCTGAATATCTATACTGATATGAACTGGGTAATGTGTTAGAAACGAAAGAATGCCACATCATTTGATGGAAATTAAAATTATCAACCTACAGAGGGCTGAATTCAAAGACACTCCTAATAAGATGACAGATGATGTCCTGGGGTATTTCCTCCCAGATCTGGACCAGGGCATTACTGAGCTCCTGGACAGACTGAGGTGCAACCTGGTGGCGTCAGATTGACTGAAACAATGTCCCAGAGGTGTTCAATAGGATTTAGGTCAGTTGAGCGTTGGAGCCATTCAATGGTAGTATCCATTCCTTCATCCTCCAGGAACTGGCTGCATACTTTCGCCACATGAGGCCGGGCATTGTCATGTCCCAGCTTAGGGTCTGACAATGAGTCCAAGGATTTCATCCTGATACCTAATGGCTTGGGATCAAGCTGCATGTCTGCCCCCATAGCAAGACACAGCCCACGGCACTGGCAGAGGACCCCAGAAGAGAAGGTTTGGGGTCTGTGCAATACCCGTTTACGACTTTTAAAAAGAGACTTTACAATCTCTTTAAAAATGATATAATATTTTTGTAAGAACTCTGGGTATCTTACTGCTGACTTACTCAGTGTTATAGCTATAGGGAGGGCACATGCTTCTACAAAGATGACTGGTATAATATAGACATTAGTTGACCTATAAGAATGACACATTAACAACTCCGGTATTTTATGCAGGTTACCTGTTAACATGACTCAAAATAACAGCTCAGTATTTTACTGTTAAAGCAGCATTAGGCAACGTACCTGTAATGATGGCAGGTATACCATAGCCAACTACATAATAGAAGCGCATATGACCGGTGTCAATGTTTCGGACTTCCGTCAGCATACGATAAATGTGCAGTCCTTCAACAAACATCCAGGCAAAGGTGCTCATGTAGAAGTAATGGAGGAGGATGGCAATCACTGTGCACACAAACTGAACAAGGAAAAAAACACAGGTGAGACTGCTGATTGGAACATACAGAAGTGTTTCAGATAAGGGACAGCTCTAAGAGACTTTGCAGCACATTACTTTTTCAAGATCAATTTTAATACAGCTTTTAATTAAAATCACATTACAAAGTTGATCAACCCTGGAATACTCTGTGCTCAGTTGGAGTTTTATATTTTGTGGGAGTATAGTATGTTATAAGGAGTTTTAGCTTGCACAGGGCAGTTCTTTACTGTGTGAGGTGGGACTTTCACCTTCTTAAAAGAACAGTGCTGAAACAGGCAAGCCAGTGTTGTGGGAACTTGATCATGATGAGCTGTGCATGGTTGTGAAACTCCTGCCCATTTCTGGAGATCTGGGGGAGGCATCCAAGTCCTTGTGGATTAATCAAAAAGTTGATTTGAAGCGAAAATGTCAACCACAGTTATTTGACCTACACCTGACCACCGGCTTATTTTCAGAAATACTTGCTTACAACGCCAAATAAATATGTATAATTTCTTACTTTTATGTCAATACTATTCATATGCTTTGAAGTTGCAATGCTCTTGCTGGTAAATAAGAAAGATGTTATAAAGTAATAACACAATCAATTGCCTTGGTCTAGCTCTGTTCACAAATTATTATGTTGCTCCCTAATACAGTATCGTTAGCGGAACGTTCATAAATCAGGCTGTGTACCAAGCAGTCATGAATTATTTCAGCCCCAGCATTCTTGTTCTTTCTTGAGCTTACTGGTGCATGACGTGTCAGGCAGCCTCTCAAGTGCAGGTACACTAATGATTAATTGTCTACCACATTACCAGTACGTCTTAGAATTAAATATATAGTTAAATACTGCCTGATGTGAAGAAACATTTTCTTGTGAAAACATCTGCCATTACTTCAGAAGCTGGGCATATTCGCTATAATAAATTATTAAATCGGGATAACCAGGAAAAAATCTAAAAAAAAAAAAAATCAAACCTTTCTATGATCTTTAACTGAAAAAGGTTTGCATTGAATAACAATTTTTTTTTTTTTCCAACAGAAACAGAACTAGGAGTTTTGAATTCACCCTGTCACAATTAAGTGCCAAGGACATTTTCCCCAGACCCTTTGCACCCTTTATGGGGAAAAAGGGTAAGAGGAGGAATGCAGTACCATGTACACATGTTCATTTGCCCCAGGGCTGCCTAATCTGCTAATTCCAGAGATGGAAAAAGGAACTTTGTACAGAAAGTCATAACAAATACAATCAATAATGATATTAAATATGAAAAATATATAAATGTGCATAAATAGCAGACAGCGAAAGACTGCCAAAGGCCATATTTATTTTCTTGCCACTTACTGGATTTTCAGTCTGATTGATTCCAATAAGAAAGACCAGCTCAGAGAAGAAGAGGGCAGCCACCAGGTTTTTGTGGATATTATGAATGTTGGAACGCAAAGTTCTGATGATAACCAATAGGATGAAAGTCAACAACAGAGCCACCAGTGAGACTGACACAGAGGTATATGTGATAATCTTCAGAGGTAGGACTTCACCATTCTGCCATCAAGAGAAGTTGTATGTCACTTTTATTTCATAAACCATTACAAAAATTAACAAATTATCAATCAATTATCAGAGCTTCCAAAACTTAAATCACCAGTTAAAAAAAAAAAAAAAAAAAAAATCATACATGTATACAAATTGACCATTGAGCCCAGAGCCTCAATGCAGCCCCTACTTTACACCCTCACATGCAATCCTTGGTGTTACATTAACCCTAATTAAAAGAATAGTCTCTTATCACACCGTTATAACATGCATTACATAAAAGGTCCTGCTTACATCTTTTTTATAATTAGTAAGCGGTACATAAGGTGTACACAATGATTACATTATTTTCAAGTAATCAGTATAACTAATGGGAAATAAAATTAAAGCCTGGGGTCAGAAGGAACCTTGTAAAACGAATTATGTTTAGACATGTTTAGTCCAAACTCCATGTACAGAAATACACATACCAGTGGCACCGAGGTGCACCGAGTTGTTTCACAAATTTTCTAACAAGTTCAAACTATACTAAACTGGTTTTTCACCCAACTCTGACAATAATCCAATTTCCACTATTTTTTTAAGCTGCTAATTAACAAATATCTACCTGTTCACACCAACAGTGCTTGAAGAAGAAAGAGCATATTACCGAGTCTAGGCATCAGCATTTGAACATGCTTCAACTTTACAAAGTTTTAAGCATTTTGTAGTATATTTTGTAATTGAAAATCTAGCATTTCCAACATCTTATTGGGATACAATGGTCAATGACTAAGGCTGTGAAAATGCAGCATGTAAAAACATCCCAAACAGTGTGAACAGTCTCAATTGAAGCCACTTTTTTTGTAGTAAGCATTGACACTAAAATAATTTTCTGTCAAAATATCCAAGTATACTGTAGTACATTAGACTTTCATAGTTTTCTTTGCATCTACCCTGGGCAATATCAGCCACATCATCAGGAAAAAAATTGTTTTATACAGCTTGCTATTTACTGTGGCCAAACTCGTAGAAAAAGGCAATATTTTAAACTGTAGATTTATCTTCTCCTTAGCTTACCTCTCGTTTGGAAATATCCATTAATACAGCAAAGCTGGTCATATGATTGCACTGACAGGTCACATGACTTTTATTCCTGGACAGCAGTTCACAGCCTTTAGAAGACCATCCTCCAATACCTCCAGCTCTGTGTGAAAAGAAATTGATAACTTCAATAATACCACACTTGCAAAAAGAAAAATATACTGATAAAAAGTTTTTCCTCAAACAGCAAAAAACCCTGTAAGCTTTTGAGTGTCAGCACTATTGCTATAGCAGCCCACGCTGCTGCTAGGGGCCAGGACAGTAAAAAGGAGCACTGGGTCTCTCTAATCAGCTTAAACCCTCAAAACTGAAAGCTCAGCTTATTGATGCTGTCACTTGCAAACAAAGAGCCAACAGAGGAATTATTCTACTAATTGTGTCCTCTGCTGGGGTCTTGCATTAGGTGATGTCATCAGTCAGAGCCTGGCAGAGGATGTGATGTAAAAGCATTCCTCATTTCCAGCTCTTTGTATAAATGAGACAGCAGTGATTGGTCAAGCTGCCACTTCAGCTGGTGTGAGGGACGTGCTCTACAGCAAGCCATGGTCACGCTGCCCCATGGTCACCCTGCCCTTTTTCAGCAACACAGGATTAAAAAGAATGGCAGACCAAGGATTTTACTGATAACATGTAGTCATGCATGTTGCCATCACCATTGGAGAGAAGAGCAAATGACTGCTAGCTGCTGCTTACTGTATCTGTGTCAGCTTTAATGGAGTAAGTCAGGCTGTCTTGGAGGGTGTGAAGTAATGAATTAATAGGGGTTGCTGTTGACTGAAAATAAGTGTATTGGGATTTGAAGTCTCTTGACAGTAGTACTGTATTCTGTCTATAGGAGTGTATAATACAAACACCCCTGACTGCCGCAGAGGACATAATCCTGACCCCTGCACTATGAACGCTGGGCTGGACTGTTCCACCTGACCCCTACCCTCTGTACCATTGGTTGTACACTACATGCTCCTGGCTATTGCAATTTGAATGTCTTGCTGTACAATACATACTCCTTGCCACTGCAATCTGCACAATTATATCACAGACATGTCCTAATTAGTCCTTGGTCACCTGCCATGGTAATTAGGGTGACATACAACGCTGTGTTTTTTTTTTTCTCTATTTGGGGCCCATTCAAATTTTGCTATGGGGCCCTGTGGTTTCTATATATACTAAGGCAATGTATATCTCCTCACAAAAGCATAAAGCTAGTAATTTTCTGCAAGCTATAATTAATTAAGCAACAATAAATTTAGAACCTTACATGATGGAGTGATTCCAGAAGACACACACAGGTTTGGTTCTCTCCTCAGTCTCTAACATTGTATATTCCAGAATGATGGGCCTGTCTAGTTGTGGTGGTAGAAGCTCACCTTCATTGTGCACGGATGCACTTACAATAGGTGTATTAATGACTGGACGATTGGGCACTCTGTAAGAAAATACCAATATATTTTAGAAGTGTAATTATAGAAACATCCTGTGCCTAGAACAATCAGTCAAAGAAAGAAATTCTGATTTCAGCTAGTCTGAAAATAGGCAGAGCAGAGAAGTGAGAGCTTATCTAGTATACTGTATACGCTCAGATTCACTAAAAATGTGCATGTAGTCTTTAGTGCTAATGAATATTTGGCATATGTGTCAATAACTTGGTACAACATGTACTTTTCCCTTTGCCCTTGCCTAGGAAATCAGCAAAATTAGCTAATTTGTAAAAACCTTTTCACAAAGTGTTTCTGTGTTTGTGTGAAGCAATTTTGGTGGAGGTTATGCTGTGATTCAGAAGACAGACAGACAATAGAGAGTTCACTTATGTACCTCAGACTTCTGCGGTCGGGATCATAGTTTTCTGGCAAAAGCTGTCCCAAAGAGCGGTACACAATCACCAAAGCAACTGCGTGCTGGTTCGAGGAATCTGGCTGCCTTTTTTTCCTCTTGGATAGACGAGAGTCATATTCGTCCTCACTGCTAGGATAATTCTGATTTGATGGTTTCATTGTAGGCAGAGCTATACAAGAAATCAAGTAAAGTTTTAGGGTATAACACCAGCCTTAAGTTAAATACATCGGGGGAAATTTACTAAAACTCGTGCACACAAAATCTCGTCAGCTGTGCATAGTAACTAATCAGCTTCTAGGTTTTATTGTAAAAGCTTAAAGTATAACTAACGGCAACATTTTTTTAAAATTTAGGATGGACTGCAGGGAGATTAAAACACCTGATTGTTTTTATTGCTGTCTGTTACAGAGATTCCCCCTTTCTATTTCTCCTGTTTACCATTATCATTTAAAGTGAATGTAAAAGAAAATCCCAAATTTTGGATTGTCCCCAGAAAAAAAAAAAGTGGGAAAATCTTCCAATGGGGACACTAGGTCTGGTGATCTGGGGGTCCCCAGGGAATTCCCTTCATTTGCAGGGATTTCCTCTCACTTTATGTTTGGCTATAGAACAGGAAATTAAGTGAAATCTCTGAAATGCAACACAGATAGCGAAAAAAAACATCTCCCCTGCTCTATCCAAAAAGAGAAAAAATGTTTTGCTTATAGTACTTTAAGCGAACAAGCTGAACTTGGCAGCTTATTGGTTACTATGAACAGTTGCACCTGATTCTGTGTGCACCAGTTTTAGTAGATCTTCCCCCATTGTCTTGAAATCAGACGAGCTTTAAAACTTTTATTCTGCATTGGGTACAGAATACAGCCTCATCTGACTGATGAAGTCATGCAATTAATCTTTAAACATCTAATAAAACTGCCAGGTTTCCTCTCTCCAGATCTTAAAATAAATCTGCTAAAATAAGTTATTTGTGCAACATGTACTTACTGCTGGCTTTTCACATATTGGACAAAGTAAATGCAAGCCCTGTCACCTACTGCCTTAGAGCTAGCATGATAACTGTGTTCAGAAATATACAGCATTTACAATATGCTACAGAACTTACATCATAACTACTGCAAAATAGTGCAATCGATTAACACAAACTGCACAAAAGTGCAATGAAATTCAATAACTTCAAGCATTTGAAAATCACCTAAATCGGATATTTTACATTTCAGCAGGTGACAAGGGCTAAATCACGCGCTGGCTTCAGTGGCAAGCCAACCTACAGCTCCCAACTATGCCCACCTTCTTTCTCACCAAGAGTTTTCACATAATCCATTACATAAGGCCAAATCTCAGTCTGGTTTATGCAGAAGAGAAGATTATTAAAAAGTAAATTGAGAGCCTACTGTAATGTCCAGCACAGGATATCTGGAACCTTTGATGAAAAGGTCTCATTGCTGAGGTTCACAAAAACAAATAGCCGAAATAGAAGTATCAGTTTTGGGAGGATTGAGTTTACAGTTAAAGTGGTTCTAAAGTCAGAAGTTTTTTTTTTTTTTTTACCTAAATGCATTCTATGCATTAAAGTGGGAGTAAACTCCCATGGACGATTTTTACCTATAGGTAAGCCTATAGTAAGACTTACCTATAGTTACAGTGAATATTTCCTAAACATGCACCATTTAGGAGATATTTACTTGTGAAGCCGCCAGTGACGTCACCTGTGCATGCCTTCTGAAGGCTCATCCAATCAAAGGACCAGAGCCCCTGCAGCTTAAAAAAAAAAAAAAAAAAACTGTTTTAAGTTAAAAAACTCCCTGTGTACAACATTTCCCCCCATACTTACCTGAGCCTGATGTCGATCCAGTACTTTGTACCAAAGCAGCATCTCTGCTCTCTCTCTCTCTCTCATTAGCTCAGACACAGCAGCAGGAGCCACTAGTGAAGAGGGAGCAGGGGGGTGGGCTGAGCCACACTGTGCGTGTCAACAGACACACAGCGTGACTCAGGGAATGAGCCTGCAAGAGTGTCCCCATAGCAAGCAGCTTGCTATGGGGGCACTCAGCAGGGGGCAGGAGCCAGGGGTGCAGGTGGGGGCCCCAGAACAGGAATGGTTCATTGCCCCGAGCAGGTAAGTAAACCGTGTTTGCTATTTTGTCTTTAATTTTACCTTTACAAACACTTTAAACTTTTGGATTTAGCTATGATTTTGTTATAAACTGTATATAATGATAACCTATTGTTTTTTTCATTAGTTATTTTGATAGCAACCTACTATACATTTCAGAATGTATAATAAAAGGTGACAGAATTCCCACATTACAGGATATTTCATCTTTTAATTTCTGTGTGTACAGGGGCTATCTTTATGCCCTTGTCTACCTTCTCTATAAAGCATATACCATTACTTGTAAACATGAATCAAATGTAATTCATTTTACTCTAATGACAAAATAGATTACAGGGTAATAACCCAAAGAATGACATTTGACACTTGAAGGTCTAGTCCAGCCTTTCTCAACCTTTTCTAGCAGCCCTTGAAAGAACATTCTGGGCTCAGGGAACCCTGCTAATAACTACTATATGTACACCTCATGATACATTTGTGTCATGGTCACATGGGAAAAATACAGAGAAAACTTTAACGATCATTGTTGTCGGTGGTTAGTCATCTGAGAGGCAGGAGTTGCTCATTGCTCAAGGAACCCCTAAAAACATCAGGAGGAAACCAAGTTAAATGGAACCTTGGTTGTAAAAGGGTCCTCTAGTCTATTATTTAAATTGTAGTTTGCCACACTACGTGTACCTTCCTCAAATGATCTGGACTAGATAAAGCTATAAAACAGAAAACAAGAAAATATTTCAGGTAATGAAAAGCTGTAACTTGTGTGCCCTGAAGGACTGCATTATATGTAAGTATGTGGCAACCCTATAAACAAAACCAATGTAAAGAGAAGAACTACCTTGGGACACTACTGCTGGTCTTGTGGGTGTGAACAGTAACTTGCATTGGTCACAAAACTGGTTCCCAACCAGTGGCTTGTGAGCCACATGCAACTCTCTGCATCTATTATTTTGCAGTGGCTCAGCTCACATCTAACAACTTATCACATTTTATGCACCCATAATATGAGGTCTGGTTGAAACAGTCAAATGTATTTATCTATATAATCTTAACAGTTTTTTTTTGTTGTTACATGTATATTGGTACAGTGTCGTCGTCCCCACCCCCGAGAAATAGAATAATGGATGCTAATATAGAAAACTACTTGAAGAACAAAATAAGCATAATATAATAATGCAGATATGGAAGAAGATTATAAAACATACACATAGCATTATGTATCGTTAAGACATCAGCTTTGAAACACAAAACACAATGGCAAATTACCTTTTCTTTCTGGAGGTTTAAACAAAGTGTCAGGGAACAGAACTGATGACTGCAAATCCTTTGGATAATCTTCATATATAGTATTAAACTCAGGTACTTTGGCTCCACTGAAATTAGCCTTGTCAAATATGTCTACGGCGATGACTGATGGACAGAAGGTACAGAAAAAGATGCACGGATTATATTAACTCGTTCAATTATTTTACAGTTGCACCAGTCCCCACCCTTAAAGAAAAAAAAGTCATTTTAAATAGATCTATATTAGGCTGGTGTGGGTGTGGGTGCGTGTGTGTGTGTGTGTGTGTGTGTGTGTGTGTGTGTGTGTCTTAACCCCTCAAAGACATTATGTTGTTTACACACATTAACCGTCAAAACTTCAAAATGTCTAACTTTAATGTACTGAGTTTTGGTCCAGGAGTACTTGGCAATGACACGTTAAAAGCAAGCTACATAAAACCCTAACACTTTGAATTTTTTATTATAGTTTATTAAAATTACAAAAAGTTTGTGAGGAATGAATGTTGATTCCAGACCGCCATGATTGAACTTTTTGAAACCTGATTGTGAGGTGAAAAACATAATTTTAGCCAGCTCACAAATGTGCCACAGCAGGGATTATAGTCTTGGCGGATTTATCAAACCAGACACCAGCACTCAAAAACATGACTACAGTTTTCCATTTTTTCCTCAATCTATACAAAGGTAGACAAATGGCATTGGTAGTATATATAAAACATTATTCTCTGTGTAACTCTTCTATGGTGAACACACCCTTATGTAATAAAATGAATCACGAGTAAGCTTTTAGGATGTTCATGAGTCACCAAGAGTAAAATGGCATTTAAAACAAATTCTGAGAATGGCTGTATTACTAGAGTCTTAATATTTATACTGTGGTAAATGACAGAATCCGATTTTTAGACTCTTTGTTAGCCTTTTATTTTTACTTGAAATAACATAGTGCTCATTAAACAACTATTGAAAGCTCATTAACAAAGCTTGTGGCCACACATGCTGTGGTAACAAGCATTATCTTTAATCGTATCTACTATTATGTCAACCTGTATGAGGACCACACGGGGCAGTGCAATTCTCTTAAAATATCGTAGCGGTGGGAACTAGTGCTATAGAAATAATACATTTTTGTTCATCCAACAAAGAAAAAAAAAGGAATGGCATTGCACCTGGTGTGAATGAGCCCTTAAACCACTGATGGCGAACCCTGGCTCCCCAGATGTTTTGAAACTATATTTCCCATGATACTCAACTACACTGCAGTGTGCAATAACTTAATGGGAAATGTAGTTCCAAAACATGCCAAGGTTTCGCCATCACTGCCTTAGACCATGGGTGCTCAACCTGTGGCCCTTCAGCTGATGCAGAACTACAAGTAGCATTCCAAGTCGCTGACAGTTACAAGCACGACTCCCAAAGGCATGATGGGACTTGTAGTTCCACAACAGCTGGAGCGCCACAGGTTGAGCACCCTTGCAACATTTCAGTAACATCAAAAATTGCCTAATTCATCTACTGGAACACTTCTAGAAAAAGGCTCACCCAGAAGGCTGAACACACCTCTAAATCTAGCAAGCTTGTACCTTCAATCTAAATATTTCAGAACACTTGATTGGATCACCTTACTTATATTCAGGGTTAACTCTCTATTACAAGAGAGTAATAGAAGTTCTGCATAGAAACCAATCAGCTTCCAGGTTTGTTTTTTTTTTGTCAAAGCTTAATTGAACAAGCTGAAGTTAAAAGCCGATTGGCTACCATGCACAACTGCACCCGATTTTTCACTCTCCAGTGTTAGTAAACCAACCCCACAGTCACTTCGCTTTTCCACATTTTGTCATGTTACAGCATACATAATACATGCAAATGTATTTTATCGGGATTTTATGTGACAGACCAATACAAAGTGGCACACAATTGTGAAGTGGAAGGAAAATTATGAATGGTTTTCATTTTTTTTTACAAATAAATATCTGAAAAGCGTGACATTCATTTGTATTCAGCCCCCTTTACTCTGGTAACCCTAACTAAAATCTAGTGGAACCAATTGCCTTCAGAAGTAACCCAATTAGTAAATTAGAATTAGTAAATAGAGTTGTTTGTAATTTAATCTCCGTATCAATACAGCTGTTCTGTAAAGCCCTCAGAGGTTTGTTAGAGAACCTTAGTGAAATAACAGCATCATGAAGGCAAAGGAACACACCAGACAGGTCAGATAAAGTTGTGGAGAAGTTTAAAGCAGGGTTAGGTTATATAAAAAAAAAAAAACAAAAAAACAACAAGCTTTGAATATCTCACAGAGCACTGTTTAATTCATCATCCAAAAATAGAAAAAGTATGGCACAACTGCAAAACCTACCAAGACATGGCCGTCAAACTAAACTCACAGGCTGGGCAAGGAGAGCATTAATCAGAGAAGCAGCCAAGAGGGACCATGGAAACTCAGGAGGAGCTTCAGAGATCCACAGCTCAGGTTGGAGAATCTGTCCACAGAACTATCAGTCAAGCACTCCACAAATCTGGTCTTTATGGAAGAGTGGCAAGAAGAAAGCCATTGTTGAAAGAAAGCCATAAGAAGTCCCATTTGCAATTTGCGAAAAGCCATGTGGGGGGACACAGCAAACATGTGGAGAAAATTGCTAGGGTCAGATGAGACCAAACTCTTTGGCTTAAAAGCAAAATGCTATGTGTGGAGGAAAAATACCCCTGCACATCAGCTTGAACATACCATCCCCATCGTAAAAGATGGTGGTGACAGCATCATGTTACATAGTTACATAGTAGGTGAGGTTGAATAAAGACAATAGTCCATCTAGTTCAACCTGTGTAGGTGTGTGTGGCTGTAATCATCTCACATACCCCTGAATGTTCTGATCCTTGAGATGTAAGTCTAAGAGTGGGGATGCTTTTCTTTTTAGCACGGACAGGGAAGCTGGTAAGAGTTGATAGGCAGGTGGATGGAGCCAAATTCAGGGCAATCTTAGAAGAAAACCTGTTAGAGTCTACAAAAATACTTGAGACTGGGGCAGAGGTTTGCCTTCCAGCAGGACAACAACCCTAAACATACAGCCAGAGCTACAATGAAATGGCCTAGATCAAACATATGCAAGTGTTAGAATGGCCCATTTAAAGTCCAGACCTAAATCCAGTTGAGAATCTGGGGCAAAACATGGAAATTGCTGTTCACAGATGCTCTCCATCCAATTTGAGAGAGCTTGAGCTATTTTGCAAAGAAGAATGGGAAAAAATGTCACTCCCTAGATGTGCAATGCTGATAGAGACGTACCCAAAAAGACTTGCAACTGTAATTGCAGCGAAAGGTGGTTCTACAAAGTATTGACTCAGGGGGGCTGAATACAAATGCACACCACACTTTTCATATATTTGTAAAAATATTTGAAAACCATTTATCATTTTCCTTCCACTTCACAATTATATGCCACTTTGTGTTGGCCTATCACATAAAATCACAATAAAATGGGATTTTTGTACTTACCGTAAAATCCATTTCTCTGAGTTCATCGACAGACACAGCGCTCCATAAATCATAACTAATGGATTAAATTACCTCCTCCAGGAGTAGAAATAGGCAGAACAAAAAACACCTGGCTACGCCCATTGGCTGGTATATAACCCCCCTCTCTGCTCTAGGTAATCAGTTTAGTAGCAAACAGTATTAGAAGTATCAGAACTCTATAGAGGGGTGGGTGCTGTGTCTGTCGATGAACTCAAAGAAATGGATTTTACGGTAAGTACAAAAATCCCATTTTCTCTTTCGTTCATCGACGGACACAGCTCTCCATAATTTATAACTAGTGGGACATCCAAAAGAAGTGCCAAAAGAAAAATGAGGGGCAGTAAAAATACGATAACCCAAGGTTAAACATAAGGGCCCTTGACGAGGACACAGGAGCCTTAACTGGGTCACAGGAGCCCCGTCTGCGAAATAACGGTTTAAAGAAAAAGCACCCCTCAAGAGGAAACAGCCCCTCTTAAACAGCAGCCTGCAAAACTTTTCAGCCAAAAGAAGCATCCTCAGATGTCAAAGTATCTACCTTTTTGAATTTTGTGAAGCTATACACGGATGACCAAGTGACCGCCTTGCAAACTTGCGATATTGAAGCCTGATGACGGATGGCCCAAGAAGCACCCAGTGCCCGAGTGGAATGCGCCTTGACAGGGAAAGGTGGAACCTGACCTTTAATGGAATAGGCCTGAGTCACCTGACCTTTAATGGAATAGGCCTGAGTCACCTGAGTGATCCATCTGGAGATAGAAGCCGAAGAAACAGGCAGCCCTTTTCTTGGTCCGTCCGTAACCACAAAAAGTGAGTCTGACCTCCGAAAGGACTCAGTAGCTGCCAGATACACCCGAATTACACGAACCACATCCAAGGTATGCAAAGCAAACTCCTTGGGATGAGCCGGCTTGGGACACAAGGAAGGCAACACAATGTCCTCATCAAAATGGAAGTCAGAGACAACTTTGGGCAGGAATGATGGACAGGGACGAAGAACCACTTTATCCCTATGGACCACCAAATAGGGACAGCAACAGGATAATGCCGCCAATTCTGATACCCTGCAGGCCGAGGTAATAGCCACCAAGGATGTCACCTTCTGGGATAACGTAGGCAATGGAAACTCCCAAGTATTCTCAAATGGAGGTTTCTGGAGAACTGAAAACACTAAATTTAAATCCCATGGCGGCAAAAGAGACCGTACAGGTGGAGCCACATGTGGAACCCCCTAAATGAAGGTACAAACTAAAGAGTGCGTGGCTAGGGGTAGCTGAAAGAAGATTGCCAAGGCAGACACCTGGCCCTTGATGGTACTCAAGGCCAACTTCAGAAAAACGCCCTGTTGAAGAAAAGTTAAGATCTGAGCCACAGAAAAGGATCGAGGATGAGCGCCAATCGACTCATACCAAGAAACGTATGCTTTCCATGTACAATGGTATATCTTGCTGGAAGACGACTTCCTCGCCTTCACCATAGTAGGGATCACTGATCCAGACAAACCTCTATACCTCAGTACCTGGCTGTTAATAGCCAGGTACTGAAGAACAAACTTCGGTATCCTCCTGTGGAGCAGAACCTGCTAAAGGAGCTGCATGTTGTGCAAACAGAACTGTCTTGAAGTGGATACCACCAGACTCAGAACCTGTATGCAAAATGGGAGAGAGACCTATCTGTATGACAGCAGCAGATGAATCACGGCCTGTGGTCCCTGTAGTTTGTGCAGAGAAAGGACCAACCTGGTCAGAAAAAGAATCAGACTTAGGTAAATCAATTCCCTGAACAGGGATAGGGGGGGGGCATTAGGTAGTTCAGACATAACCTGAACCTTTGCAGGAATCAAATCCGCACAGGGAGACTCAGGACCTAGAAAACCTGAAAAGGACAAGCTTTGTCCCCCTTTCTAGGTACCCCCAAACAAAATATTTTGTGGATCTCCTTGATGCCCCACAAAGAAGTCCACGGGGTTGAAAACCAGCCACGATGCCCCCCCCCAATAATAGGTGAGGGCAGACCTCCATGCTGAATGAGTCTTGTTTGCTGGTTTCTGGGGAAGCTAGCTATAGGCTTATCAGACCAAGGTTGCTTGGAACCTCCCAGGGAAGATTTAAAAGATCTTTTTCCCTTATTCTCCATCCCAGAAGCACAAAACTTTCTATGGGCTGAAAAGGAGGACCCCCGACTGCGGTCAGGCTCCTTCCCTTTCCTTGACTGTTGCAGGAAGGTACTCCACCCCGTGATACCCTTAATGATGCCATCCAAGGTAGCCCCAAACAAGCGATCGCCTTGATAGGGCAGATCAATGACCGCTTTCATAGAGGCTTGGTCTGCGGACCAATTCTTAAGCCACAGCACGCGCCTTATCACCACCGCTGAAACAAAGTTTGGACAGCACAGTAGATGTATCCAAAGCTGCATCACAAATAAACTGCAGCCCATGGACCAAATGGTCCGCTAAATCAACATAACCAGTGGGGACCTGCTCACCCTCCAGGCCCTGGCGCAAAAGCTTGACCCATTCAGTTAGGGTCTGGGACACCAGAGCTGAGGCAAAGGCTGATCGCAATGCCAAACCAGCCTTAGTAAACACATGCTGCGTGTCACAGCCTTGGCTTTCTTGTCAGCCGGGTCCTTAAAGAACAGGGATTCCTCTACTGGGATCATGGTTGCTTTATTCAACCTGGAAACAGGAAGGTCCACCACTGGTGGACTAGCCCACTTTTTTAAAAGTGACTCCTCAAAAGGGTAACATACAGCAAAACATTTGTCGGCCAAGGGACCGCTGCAACTCAGACCCAAGCCCGGTCATATGTCACCCTGCGAGACGGTTAACTCATGGGCCAGCATTTGTCCGTGAGGCTATGTCGTGGCCAACCTAGTGAGTATCTGAGGTCTGCACGCGCTCCCTGGCTGGGGGGACCACTGGATCTAGATTATCCAGCCCGTCGCCCAGCCCGGCAGTTGACTGTAGATCTCCCGAGAGAAAAAAAAAAAAAAAGATGTAAGGAAGGAGAAAATTGCTAGGACCAGAGATCCCAGCCGGTAGCCTAGGTCCTTAACTCCTAACTAGACAGATTAAAAGGATTATCTAGAGCAGAGAGGGAGGTTATACATCAGCTTTTTTGTTTGTTTTTTGTTCTGCCTAGTCCTACTCCTGGAGGAGGCAATAAAACCCACTAGTTATGATTTATGGAGCACTGTGTCCATCGAAGAATGAAAGAGAAAATAGATTTATGTCTTTGGTTGTAACATGACAAAATGTGGAAAATTATGAATACTTTTTCAAGGCATTGTGTGATTGCTGAATGCTGCAATCCTCTAGCTATTAAAAGTGCACTCACAGTTGAGAATGAACCCTTCTGCAGATTAAATGGGAGAACCCGGCGAGGGTTCTTGGTGATTAGCTGCGAGTAGGCAGCCCTATTGAAAGCAATGGGAGGCTGCCAGCTCTCAGCTAATCGTGTCCACTCGCATGTTAGGATTCATGCTGAGATCACATGTGAGTGATCGGCTCTAGACGTAGACCGCCTGCGTCCAGGGGCAATAATTTGCATGAGATTGCAGACTAAATGATTATATGAGAGTGGCCATAATTAGCTGAGAGAGTCGGAAGCCTCCCATTGCTTTCAATGGGGCTGCCTACTCACACAGCTAAATCACAGGAACCCCCATTAGGATTCTCACAGCTTTTCGCACACAGGGTGCACCCTTAATCTCTAACCACATTTTAGTCACATAAAACACTTGAAGAAAACAAACTTCTTTGTACCATAGGTGATTTAGGATATAGGACCCTAGCACTAAAAATTGTCACATTTTTTTGAATTAGTATTCAAGGCAGCTACTCACTAATATTTTTGGTGACAATGACAAAAGGCTTCATATAGGTCTTTTTCATGTTCCTAGCCACATTGTTAGCATATTCTTCATAGTGCTTTAGCAGGTGGGCAGTGCCCCCTTCTGTTCTTTGAATGTGGTCCCAGTGGTCTTTGTTGCTGCGATCAAGTATTGCGCTGCCCGCATGGATGACATTCTGTAGAAGGATCAAATTTAAAGCAAATATAAGAGAAAAAAAATTTAGCAAACAATAAAAGATTGAAAATAAAAACGATTCAAAGACTAAATCACTGAGTCCATTGATCTGTACAATGTTATTTGTACCATAAATTTGTATGACCAGCTCACTGAATGTTGCATAATGGATATCTTGGTAACAAATTACATTCCTACCTAGTAATCCTTTAAGACAGCTTTTCATTGGTAACTCTTAGCCAAGTTCAGAGATTACGGTAATTATTAAGCTAGAAACCCAACACTGCTTTGGCTTTGAATCTCAGTGCTGTTAAGAAATTAGGGCTTAGTTTCCAAAAACTTTCAGTTGAGTGAGAGGGGCTTAAAAGCCAGAGGCAACAGATACATTAACCTGTCTTCAAGGAAGTTTGATGATCTTCAGATATCATCAGTCAACAATCCATAGTCTCCTTGACTGGCATATTTCACTATTTACTGTTCGAAAGGGGATCCGTTACCATAATTCCACATTTTTTGCCAAAAGTTTCCAAAAAAAAAAAGGATTACCTAAGTTTAGTGTCTCCTGGAAAAAGTTTTTTTTTTTTTTATAATCCCTCATTTACTTGCCACACTGGAAGTACAGTACCTCCTCCAGATACAAATTGATTTTTCAACATTAGCTCGTTGTCGGCTGAAAACGGGTCACAGGAATGCAGAACGAACTGCACTTCTGGGACCTACAGGAGAAGTATAGGCAAAATTGCTTTGGCCATATTTCTCCTTTAAGACTTTTATTTGCTGATTCACTGGTAAAATGTTTGGCTATTTTGTCCTTTTACATATTGGTTGATAATCCACCACTCAACATAACATTTAACCATTTTGCCAAAAAGTGTGTGTGCTCATGTCCTCAGCAGATCAGTACACAGTCAGAACATACCTCATTAAATTCCACATCCCTTGTAGCAGCCAAGTCAAAGCCTTGTTGCTGGCTCTCATACTGCAGCACCCTCACAAGCATCTGATAGCTAGTTCTGATGTCATTGCCATAAAAGGTCCTTGTGTGGTTAGTGGCATTTTGCAGGACTTTAGCGATTTCAATGGATTTTAAGCCATTCAAACTGGTTTCATTTCGGTGAAGCTTTTCATTCTGTAGATCACATTAAAACAAAAGAGGCATTATAATGATTGCAAATTTTTTTTATAAAGGTATATAACACATACCTAAAAATGCATGGCCATACATGCAACTCTCAACGTGATCTAAATAATGGTTTTTATATTACTTTCATATTGTTTTTCTGTAAGCTGTGCAGAAAAAGCCATCATAATGTTGGCATTACCTGTACAAATACTTGAAGGCATACCACAAAATGTATGGGTGTTGTGCAATATATGAGGTACAACAGAAGACAAGCACAGGATTCCTAACATTCATTAGCAAAGTGTGTTTGTAGAGCTGAGTACACATGCTTCAAACTGTCAGAAAGAATAAGAATCGCTTTACAACATATCTACTATTGCCCAGTCCCAGACTCCGGTTGGTTGGTTAGAATATTAAAACCACCTGCACACGGGCTCCAAGCCTCTTTAATTACCCACCTTTAAATTAACCTCTTGGAGCCTATGCCTTTTTCTGACATATGTTTGCTTGAAAGTTAAAATGCATATCTTTTGCTAGAAAAGGAATTGGAACCCCCAAACATTATATATATATATATATATATATATATATATATATATATATATATATTTATTTATTTTTTTAGCAGAGACCGTAGAGACTAAAATGGTGATCGTTGCAATATTTTATGTCACATGGTATTTGCGCTGCGGTCTTTCAAATGCAATTTTTTTTTAGGAAGAAATACACTTTCATGAATTGAAAAAAAAAAAAACAAATAGTAAAGTTAGCCCAGTTTTTTTGTATAATGTGAAAGATGATGTTACGCTGAGTAAAGAGATACCCAACATGTCATGCTATAAAGTTGGGCACACTCATGGAATGGTGACAAATTATGGTACTTACAAATCTCCATAAGCAACACTTTAAAAACATTTAACAGTTACCTGCTTAGAGTTAGAGAAGGGCTTGTGCTAGATTTATTGCTCTCGACCTAGCGATTGCGGCGATACCTCACATTTGTGGTTTGAACACCGTTTACATATGCGGACGCAACTTGTGTATGCGTTCGCTTCTGTGCACGAGCACGGCGAGACGTGGAGCTTTCAATTTTTTTCTTTTCTTAATTTTTTTTTACTGTCCCTTTAAAAAAAACATTTTTTTATCTCTTTTATTGCTGTCACAAACAATGAAAAAATCTCTGGTGACAGTAATAGTCAGTGACAGGTACTCTTTATGGAGGGAACTGGGGTCTAAAAGACCCCAAACCCCTCCTCTGCACTTAAAAGTATTCAAAACGCCAAGTTTGGCTGTTTTGAATGCAGTCATTTTTTTAAAATCTGATGCCTTTAAGGCTCCAGTACCCGGAAGTGAAATCATGACATCGCTTCCAGGTTTTTACATGGTAGACCCGATCAGTGCTGAATCTGGCTTTGTTAGTGTCTGCGGCCGGCCGGGGGACGTACACCGGGGGACGGGGTCTCCCGGTGGCAACGACAACTGAGCAGCTGCATCAGTTGGTATTACCAGAAAGCCAACCGGCTCTAAATAACGGTACTGGGGTGATGCCTCTAGCATGCGTTCCGTCGGTGTGAAGGGGTTAAGCAGTGGTTACAATATACATAAATATGCTACCATTTATTTGCTATGCTGCTGACATTATTTGGTTGCTACAGACAACACTTCTTTGTCTATTTAAAAAATGTTTTCACACAAGATTCATAAAATTTTCACAATCAAGAGTTTCTAATTTACTCCAATTAGAAAAAATTGTGAATCTTGGATAAAATTCCTACAATCTTTGTGTGAAATAAATTATTATTAGACTCAATTGGTTTGATGTTTAATTTATTTAGCTTTTTATTTTTTTGTTTTGTTTTTTACACACATTAAAGGTAAAACATTCAGTATCATTATCTTTCATTATTCAGGAAATTCTCAACCTAAAGGAAACCCGTCACAAAAGAAACTCTGAGGCTACCCCTTGCTGATCTCCGATTCTGAAATTGCTTGTTGCACTTCAGCTTTACTTTAAAAGAGGTTAATCTCTCCCAATCAACATTGATAATTTTTAATTCTCATACTGCTAGAATAAATAATAGGAACGTTTATTATATTTACTTTTTTAAACTTTTTTTTACATTTCTTCAGGTTACTTTGTTTCTTTGCCTAGGCAAATTATGTCATACATCCCAGGAGTCTTCCGGAGGGGAAGAGGGGTTTTCTCAGCTAAGCATACTCTCCTGTGTGCATGCTTGAGCTAAGGGCAAATGGATTCCTGTAAGAAAATGCTACATGACTGATCTGCCCTTACTCAAGATGGCCACAGTCAGAAATGCTAGAGGGTTGTTTTTCAAAGTGATTTCTCGACAAAATAAAGTGAGACATGGATGGATGGGGGAAATTTGCTTTGAATAAATGGATTTTTTGTAAGATCTTACTGTAAAATCCTTTTCTCTTAAGCTCATTGACAGACGTAGTCTTCTTGATTCTCAAGAGCTGGGTTATGTTGTCTCCGCAGGAGTAGGACTAGGCAGAAAGACAAAACGTTCTGGCTCCACCTTAGGGGCAGTCCCTGAGGGTATATCCTCCCTCTCTCTGCTACAGGGAATCAGTTCTGTTTTAAAGCAGTACAGAGAATTTAACCCAACCCAACTCAATGATAGAGGGGCAGGTACTACGTCTGTCAATGAGCTTAAGAGAAAAGGATTTTACGGTAAGATCTTACAAAAAATCCATTTTTCTCTATCGCTCATTGACAGACGTAGTCTTCTTGATTCTCAAGAGCTGGGACATCCAGAAGCAGTGCCACAAATGAGGGGTGGGATTGACAAAATCAAATCCAATCTAGAAGGCCCAACCGGTGCCAAACTAGAAGTTTTAAAGGCTCATTATAAACAAAGAATGAGACTAAAAGAAAAATTTTCCAACGGAAAAAACCCTCGAGGTAGACCACTGGTCTCCTCAAATTGCGGCCTGCAAAACCTTGCGGCCAAACGAGGCATCAGACGATGCCATTACATCAACTTTATAATGTTTAGTAAAGGTATGCACCGACGACCAGGTAGCCGCCTTGCACACCTGGACCACTGACGCCTGATGGCGAAAGGCCCATGACGCACTAAGTGCCCGAGTGGAGTGCGCCTTAACAGGGAACGGGGGCTCCCGACCCTTAATAGAATAAGCCTGTACTACCGTCTGTCTGATCCATCTGGAAATGGTCGCGGCAGATGCAGGCAACCCCTTTTTGGGTCCATCTGGGATCACAAAAAGTGAATCCGTCTTGCGAAACGAGTCTGTCGTTTTCAAGTATACCCTGATCGCCCGGACCACATCCAAGGAGTGTAAAGCAAACTCCCGAGGATGACTGGGCTTAGGAACACAGGGAAGGTAATACAATTTCTTCATTCAGATGAAATTCTGAAACCACTTTTGGTAGGAAGGATGGATCCGGACGAAGAACCACCTTATCTCTATGAACCACCAGATATGGTGAACGACAAGATAATGCGGCCAGTTCTGACACCCTGCGTGCAGAAGTAATAGCCACCAAGAAGGCCACCTTCTGGGACAACGTAGGTAGAGGAATCTCCCTAATATCTTCAAAGGGAGGTTTCTGAAGAACCGACAACACTAAATTAAGATCCCAGGGGGGTAACGGCGCGTGCACTGGCGGAGCCAGATGTCGCACCCCCTGGATGAAATTCCGCACCAAGGAATGAGCAGCCAAAGGCTTCTGAAAGAAGATGGCTAATGCTGAGACCTGACCCTTGATAGTACTCAAGGCCAGTTTCTGCTCAACCCCTTGTTGCAGAAAAGCCAATATTCGACTAATCGAATAAGACCGAGGACGGAACCCCAAAGGTTCACACCATGCAATGTAGGACTTCCATGTGCGATGATAAATCTTTCTGGAAGTCGCTTTCCTTGCTTCAACTAGAGTAGGAATAACTGAAGCTGACAAACCTTTGTCCTTCAGCACCTGGGTCTCAATAGCCAGGCCGTTAAAGCCAGCGATCGTAAAGCAGGATGGAAGATCAGTCCCTGAGACAGTAGATCCTCCCTGAGAGGAAGTCTCCACGGGACGTCCGCCACCAGTCTGACCATGTCGGCGTACCAAGCTCGACGAGGCCAGTCCGGAGCTACCAGGATTACTGGAATTCCTTCCTCCTCTATCCTGCGAAGAAGTCTTGGCAGTAACGCGAGAGGAGGGAAGGCATATATTAGCTGGTATTGCCCCCACGGGGCGATCAGTGCGTCTGCGGTTTCTGCTAGAGGATCGCGGGAGCGAGCCACGAATCTCTGAACTTTCCTGTTGAATCGTGATGCCAACAGATCCACATCCGGGGTGCCCCACCGTAGGCACAACTGGTGGAAAACGTCTGGATGGAGGGACCATTCCCCCTGATCCAGGGTCTGACGGCTGAGATAATCTGCCTGCCAATTCTCCACCCCCGGAATGAACACCGCAGAGATTGCTGGAACAAATCGTTCCGCCCAGCGAAGAATGCAAGCCACTTCTTTGGCCGCTCGGACACTCTTGGTGCCCCCCTGGTGATTGACATAAGCCACGGCCGTGGCATTGTCCGACTGGATCCGAACCGGGCTGCCCTGGAGCTGCTCGGTCCAGTGAATCAGACAAAGTCTGATCGCTCTCAGTTCCAATACATTTATCGGTAACCTGGATTCTTCCGGGGACCAAAGTCCCTGGACAGATAACTGACCGAGAATTCCTCCCGATCCGGATAGACTGGCATCCGTGGTCACTATCGTCCAATATATTGGCAGAAATGACTTTCCCTGGCTGAGCATCGGAGACCGAAGCCACCAGACCAAAGACTCTCTGGTCTGTTTGCTCAATCGGATCTGATTGTCCAAGGATTCCGGATTCCGATTCCATCTGAGAAGAATCTCTTGCTGAAGAATTCGGGTATGGGACTGGGCAAATGGGACTGCTTCGAACGAAGCCACCATCAACCCCAGAACCCTCATGCAAGTCCGAAGGGAAGACCAGCTGTTGGACAGTAACAATTGGACTGCTGATTGAATCTTTCGGAGTTTCCCTACCGGAAGAAAAACTCTTGTCCTGACTGTGTCTAGAATTAGACCCAGATATTCGAGCCTCTGGGTGGGAACCAGAAATGACTTTTGCTGGTTCACCAGCCACCCGAATTCCTGTAAAGAAATCATAGTAATTTCTATGTTTTGTAGCAAGGTCTGAGGAGACTCTGCATGAAGCAGAAGATCGTCTAGGTAACCAAGGATCGATATACCTCTTTGGCGCAGAAGTGCCAACATTGGGGCCAACACCTTTGTGAAGACCCGCGGAGCCGTGGCGAGACCGAAAGGTAACGCCACAAACTGATAGTGGTTCTCTTCTACGGAAAAGCGTAGAAACCGCTGATGTCCTGCGAAAAATGGGAATGTGAAGATAGGCGTCCTTGATGTCTATGGACGCTAGGACATCCCCTGGATGCAGGAAGGCTGCTACCGTGCGAATGGACTCCATTCTGAATCTTCTTATGTTGACAAAGAATTGAGTGCTCTTAAGTCCAGAATTGGACGCACTTTGCCCTCTTTCCTGGGTATTGTAAATAGGTTTGAATAAAACCCTTGAAACCGTTCTGTCCAAGGAACGTGGACTACCACTCCTTGTTGTAGTAAATCTGTGACTGCTCTCCGCAGATCTTCTAAACGATCCGGGGATAGTCGAATATTGGAAGGGAAGAATCGCGCCGGTGGGAGAGATCGAAACTCGATCTTGTACCCTGACCTTATGACTTCGCAAACCCATTTGTCCGGGATTCTGGAAAGCCATGGATCCGGGAACCGGCGCAGACGTCCCCCCACCCCAGTTATGGGTGGGGGCGCACCTTCAGGCTTTGGATGGTTTATCTTCAGGTCTGGAGGGGGCGGGCTTTTGCTTGCCCGACCAACGACCCCTGACGCCTCCTGCAGGAGCTTTGGAGGACTTAGTTTTTTCACCCGCGGGACGAAAAAACCTCTTGTGAGCAGAAAAAGAAGGCCCTCGTCTTTGACGAGTTCTTCTACCTTTAAAATTTTGCGGTAAAAAGGTGCTCTTTCCACCCGTGAGATCTTTAATGATCTCATCTAAGTTGGCTCCAAATAGACGCTCTCCTGAAAAGGGGATATTAGCCAATGCTTTTTTGGAACCTTGGTCGGCTAACCAACCTTTTAGCCACAGTGTACGCCTGAGAACCACTGCTGAGACTGATGCTCGCGCCAATAATGGAGTGGCGTCTAACGCCGCATCACACACAAACTGTAACCCCTGTATCATTTGTTCCAACAAATCTGATACCGCCTGAGGGACCTCTTCTAAGTCCCGGCGTAACCACTTGGTCCATTCAGTTACAGCCTGCGAAACCAGACCAATAGCTATTATAGGTCTGAAAGCTGATCCAATCAAGGAAAACATGGTGCGAGACATAGCTTCTATCTTGCGATCCACTGGATCTTTAAAAGACGGAGCGTCTTCTAAAGGAATAACCGTGGCTTTATTCAATCTAGCAATTGGTGAATCCACCACAGGTGGTTCTGTCCATTTCTTAATAAGGGTTTCCTCAAACGGATAACGCCTGTCAATGCGTTTAGAAATAGTAAAAGTGCGTTTTGGCAGACGCCATTCTTCTTCGATTGGATTGCCAAAACATTTGGGCAATGGAAAAACCTTCGCCACTTTGATGCGTTTTTTAGTCCCAAAAGGGATTTCAGTTTCAGCTATTTCCGATGGAATATCCTGTAACCTTAAGGTCTCTTGAACAGATACAATGAGTGCGTTTACCAACGCTTCCTCTCGGGCTATGGCGGATGCCGAAACATCCTCCTCACTGTCTGAAGAGACAGGACCCGAGACACCAATCCCAGATGAAGTACCTGCAACTGCAGAAATGGGCTCAGAGTCTGAATCCGAGGTTTCAGATAATAAGGGGTTAGGCGGGGGTCGCTTTCTTGCGCCCTGTCCCTGACAAGCCACTTCCACCCGGGACACAAAAGTTTCCATAATAGCTGACAATGATTCAATTGTCAATGGGGTGCTGGAGGATCCCGCAGACCCCTCGAGGGGATCCGGAGGAGATACATGAGTGGCAGGGTCCATGTTAATTCAGGACACCTTTGCCAGCAAAACAAAAAAACTTTTTCTTTTTTTTTTTTTTGTGTGTCTCCCCCTAGCGCAATAGCGCCCCTCAGAGTACCTGCTTCTCGATCCCACAGAGAGAGAGAGAGGGACCCCCAAGGCTCACCAACCGATGCAGTGCAGTTTCCAACCAACTGCAGTCAGCGTCTGTCTTACACAGACTGGAAGGAGCTGTTTACTTTTTCCCGGGTAGAAGGACGTGGCTCCGCCCCCTGTGTACGCCTTCCGGCGTTCCCAGCTCTCCACGAGGTAGCTGGGCTCACAAAACATGGCCGCCCCCATAGAAGAGACGTAAGACTCCAAAAACATGGCGGCCGGCGTGACCTGAGGACATACATGCATTTGGTCTACGGCAAAATGGCGGCGGACCGCCAAAATCGTTTTCCCAGCACATCCACCTGCATCTCTGCTAAGAGGCGATATATGGATCTACAGGAGATACACTACACATAAGGTAGGATTATACCTCCTATGTCTGCTGTAATGTTACAGTCTGCTGGGTAGAGTGTTAGCTCTTAAACCAAGTCCACTTCCCACAAACACATGCTGTATTACAAGGGGGACTTGTAAGTATCAGATATATACTGACCATATATGGAGGGGCCCATAATACATACTGCCTCATAACGAGGAAAAAAGGGAACGTTTACTCACCATACCGAACCGACAGGCACCCTCTCTTCACAATACCCTCTCCACCGGGGTGGGGGTTTGTGGACCACTCCGGACGCCTCGACTCTCTGGTACCTGGCGTCCAAGCGAGACTTTTAACTCGCAAGGTCAGTCCCTCCACTGGGACTCCGTCGCGGCCGACCCAGCGCGGAGCTCTGGTCTGCACGCGCTCGTAGGCAGAAACCGGGGTGACCACTGGATCTCAACATCCAGCCCGTCGCCCGGCCCCGCATACTTACTTGAATATGTCGCGGCCGACCAAGCGCAATGCCATGGTCTGCGCGCGCTCGTAGGCCGGCTGGGGTGACCACAAGTGTCGCCCAGTCCGGCATTTTTGCTTGAAGATCTCACAGGAAAAAACACTGGAGAAAACTACCTAAAAAAATGTCTTTTTCTTAAAGAAAAAAAGTCTTGCCAGGACCAAAAGATCCCAGCAAGGAACTTAGGTCCTTACTCCTGACTAGACAGAAAAAAACTGATTCCCTGTAGCAGAGAGAGGGAGGATATACCCTCAGGGACTGCCCCTAAGGTGGAGCCAGAACGTTTTGTCTTTCTGCCTAGTCCTACTCCTGCGGAGACAACATAACCCAGCTCTTGAGAATCAAGAAGACTACGTCTGTCAATGAGCGATAGAGAAATTAAAAATTAAAAAAAGGGTTTCAGTTTGTGGTGCTCAGATGCAGTGAAGATCCACTTTAACCCTCCTCTTATGTTAGAATTCCGTTACTATCCATGATGTTTAGGGTCAGTTTTGACCCGTGTTTTAAAATACCCTCTGAATAATTATTTATCATCAAATTTGTTTCTTACCTCTTGGTTACCTTGTTAGGCTTCTTTATCCTTGAAAAGATTGGTTTTAATATTTTTGGTGTGACCCCTAGACCTTTCTTTTGATAGCATACCTCTCATTTTCAAATTTAAAAAATGGCAAAATAAAGTCAGCAACTCTGAAATGAATTTGTCCTATGTTTCTTCACTTTATTTAGAGAAGCAGACAAGCAGGAAAATAGATAGGCCCCTCCCTAACTACAGCTCACAGGGCTGAGAGGTGATTGGCTGTCACTGTTACTAAGCAGAGAGAGTGTTTATGATTTCAGTTTTGGCACTTATTAGTGTCCTAAAATCCTATATTATAACTGGGTCAGAATTGACCCTAACACCATGAACGTCTTAATTTTCACCACAGTATTTTATAATTTAGTGAAAAGGATTATTATTATTATTACATTGTTTAGAGGTTCCTGACAAAGTAAAAAAATCTTGATGCAATAAACAAATTTATGTGATACTTATAGACATTCAAAACCTGAAAACGGGTCAGTTCTGACCCTAACATAAGAGGAGGGTTAATAAGAAAATATTAAATGTTTATGGTAATATTGTTTAAAATGTAATAGTAAAAAGTCAGTAATATGGCAGGCAGGGCACAGTTGGACATACGTACATTAGCTGGTGAAACATTCATTTTACTGTTATTCATTGCCAGAGCATTTAAGGGAAAGCTGCATTAGGTTTCCTAGCTTTATTATATCACGTGTGGCTGTCAAAAAAAGAATAATGTCTAATCCCTCTTCCCCAGTAAAATACACAATAGTCTCCATTTTGGTTAGTAGCACTTTGTGGAATCTGATGCATCCCAGCTCTGTACTGTGTGATCTGAGCAGCAAAGAGAGCAGGCCTGTGATGGTAAAACGGATCCGGTGTTTGGGCAGCTCAGTAATGCTCTTACCAGAGTTTTCAGTTCCAAGAAGGTCAGTGTGGTGCAGTTGAAGAGTTCAGGAGGAAGCCAGCCCTTTTCTTCACTGCAGTGTCGGATCGCGTTGCCTACAGAGAAGAAATGCATGTAAATTTCAAATCAGACCTCATCACAGCCATGCTTTATCTACCATATGTAATTCATACACCAGAAACCAAGCAATTTAGCTGTGTATAGTGTACTTATAAGTAAAATGATCATGAAGAAATATTTACACGGACATAGATATTAGAAATCCCCACTTACTACCTAATACTGTGCTCTGCTGTATCAGGAAATACACCCTATTTGCTCCTTTCTCACACCTGATTATTATGATTGTAATTGTATGAACTTTATTTATGCATCTTGAATTTGAAAGGCAAAAAAATGAAACATATACCTGAAACTTGTACTGGTGCTAGCGATTACAAAACACCATTGTGTGTCTAATAACAATACAATTAGCTATGTCTCTCTCTCTGCAGAGTGGAGTGGAAGCAAGCACACAGGTAAATCACACAGAATGTCCATTTGTGCATCAACTTCCTTCAATACTTCTACACAAAATAACTAGCCCACATCTATCAGGTACCCATTGGGTGTTATAAATGCATATTAATAAAGTCAAATGTTAGATATTTTGCTATCTAATAGGAAACAAATGGTCTCAAAATGATCAGCTTTAGTTTATATACCTAGTCTGTGTAGGACTGTCTCACAGTGATTTACATTTAACTAATTGGATGGTGCTTTCTAACACAGACCTGGTGGAATGTATCAGTGATCTGCTAAGTCACTACCTAAGCCAAGAGCCTTCTGGGGATGTCATGTTTAATGTGTGATCCTAAATGGAGTGTGTGCAAAACTACTGGGCCCAAACCAACCACCTTCTATCAGTGGAATATTTAGAGGGGTGCGGTGTGTCCACTGTGTGTTGCACTGCACTAAGGGGTGTCTGTACTGAGGGGGTGGTCTGGGAGATGGGGTTTTAGGAATATTAGGGGAGATCTGTAACACTGCCCTATTTTAATTGGTAATTGCGTAGCCATGCAACGATGTACCCAAACGCGCTATAAACAAAAAAAATCCCAACAAGTTTGGAAAAAAAATATATTTTTTTTTCTGCTATAAAACGTATCCAATAAAAAAAAAAAAAAAAAAAAATCAAAATCTCTTCATAAATTTAGACCAATATGTATTCTGCTACATATTTTTGGTAAAAAAATACCAATAAGCGTATATTGATTGGTTTGCATCAATGCTATAGCATCTACAAACTATGCTATATATACTGGAATTTTTATTTATTTTTATACTAGTAATGGTGGTGATAAGCGGCTTATAGCGGGACTGTGATATTGTGGCGGACATTCTGACAGTTTTGAAACTTTGTGGGAACCAATGACACTAATACAGTGATCAGTGCTAAAAATATGCACTTTTACTGTACTAATGACACTGGGTGGGAAGGGGTTACACATCTAGGGCGATCAAAGGGTAAAATGTGTGCCCAACATATTAATGTGTGCGCTGTGTACTGGTTTCACTTCACAATGCGCCAGTTTTTACTTCCCACAAAGGCACTTTGCTGCTGTCAAAAGAGCCATGTGTTTGTTAACAACTCCTTTCAGTAATTACTGGAACGGGTTGGTTGGTGGCGCGCAGATCACATACTAGGTACATACATACAAGATTCAGTGCAGAGCGGCCGCCCTATCACAGTATACAGTATGTACGGTGGGTGGTCCGCAAGTGGTTAATGTTGATAGATGTAAAGTTATTCACTTGGGGGCTAAAAACATGCACGCTTCCTACATATTGGAGAACAGCTGGGGGAGTCAATGGGGGAGAAGGATCTGGATGTTCTTGTAAATCATAGGCTAAATAACAGCATACAATGCCAAACAGCGGTTCCCAAAGTCAGCAAAATCCTTGCATAGGAGAGCGAGAGAGGGAGAGAGAGAGAGGAATAGGAGAGAGAGAGAGAGAGAGGGGGGTGGGAATAGGAAAGAGAGAGAGAGAGAGAGAGAGAGAGAGAGAAATAGGAGAGAGAGAGGGGGTTATAGGAGAGAGAGAGAGAGAGAGGAATAGGAGAGAGAGAGAGAGAGAGAGAGAGAGAGAGGGGGGGGGAATAGGAAAGAGAGAGAGAGAGAAATAGGAGAGAGAGGGGGGAGAGGAGAGAGAGAGAGAGAGGAATAGGAGAGAGAGAGAGAGAGAGAGGAATAGGAGAGAGAGAGAGAGAGGAATAGGAGAGAGAGAGAGAGGAATAGGAGAGAGGGATATCATTTTGACCTTGCACAAAACATTAGTAATCCCTCATCTGGAATATGCAGTTCAGTTTTGGGCACCCGTTCTCATAATAGACATTGGGGAACTTGAGAAAGTGCAGAGGGCAACCAAACTGATAAGAGGCATGGAGGAGCTCAGCTATGAGGAAGGATGTATTCTCTCTTGAGAAGAGATGATTAAGGGAGGATATGAGCAAAATAAAAAAATACATAAGTGATCCATATAGTAACCTTGGTGTTGAGTTTCTCACTATAAGATCATTACAGAGGACAATGGGGTACTCTATGTCTGGAGAAAAAGAGATTTAATCTCTAAACACAGAAAGGCTTCTTCACGGTAAGAGCTTTGAAAATGTGGAATAGATTCCCTTGAGTAGCTGGTTCCGACTAGCTCAGTGGAATGTTTTTTTTTTTAAAAAGGCCTGGATTCTTTACTAGATACACATAATATAACTGGATACTAATATTTATAGGTAAAGTTGATCCAGGGAATATCCAATTTCCTCTTGGGGGATAAGGAAGGAATTCTTTCCCCTGCTAGAGCAAATTGGATCATGCTTTATTGTTTTTTTTTTTTTTTTTTTACTTCCTCTGGATCAACTGAGTATAGGATTGTGGTTTTTGGTTGAATTCTGTAGTGGCTCTGCACTCTCTGGGTAACACACTTATGACCCCTGCACTTTCTGTTACACACTCCAGTCTCCTTCACTCTATGCATCATGCACTCTTTAGCCATACACTATGTTTTTACACTTCATACTCCTGACTGCTGCACTCTGTATGTTGGGCTGTACATTACTCCTGAAGTTCTTGATCCACTTCTCACCTAGCCACTGTGCATAAATGGCCAGGAGAGACAAGTGTCATTCTGGGAGGATGTATCTGTATGCCCTCTCAGAATGGGTGCTCATGCGTGGCTTCAGGGCATGATCTGACTGGTGTACACAGCGGATTACAGATTGGGGTACCAGGCTGCCGTGATTGATGTTGGTACCATGTAATCCCTGTGACCAATCACTGTGATCACTCTACCAGTAGTAAACAACCCGGATTACCACCCCTCCAGAGCAGTACAATGTGACTATAGTGAACTGTACTGCTCTGGTGGCAGTATATAAGCATACATTTTTTTATTTTTATATGCTGTACCCAGTCAGTGATCACCGCCACATGAGTCAGTGTCCCTGATCACCGCCACACCACTCATACTGTCACCAAAAGGACTTTGCTCCGATGTGTGATGCTCTCTGAAGAGCAATCAGTGTTCAGATTGCTCTTCAGAGAGCACCTGACAGGCGGTGGAGGAGGCATTATATTGCCTCCTCACCACCTGCTTTAACCCCTTGGACCACACACAAGCAATTGGTGAGCAAACAGGGGGTACAAATCCTGCCATATCTGCAAAGCATTGCAGCTGCGGTATGTGTACATCCGGATCCCTGCAGCTAAAGGTGGTTGCAGTTGAGGGGCAGTAAAACCGCTTTATTTATTCTTAAGAAACAGTAAATCTTAAAGTGATATTAAAGTCTTGATTTTTCATGTCTAAAATAACAAAGTTATACTTACCTCCTCTGTGCAGTGGTTTCGCACAGACGAGCCTGGATCCTCCTTCTCGGGTCCCTCGCTGGCGCTCCTGGCCTCTCCCTCCTTCCGAGTGCCACCCAAGCCAAGCAGCTGCTCTGTGTGTCCATTCAGACATAAAGCCACAGCTTGGCCCCACCCCCTCTCTCTCCTCATTGGTTCACTGACTTTGATTGACAACAGTGGGAGCCAATGGCGCTGTGTCTCAGTCAATCAGAAGAGAGAGGCCCGGACAGCCGAGGCTCTTGTGCAACATTGCTGGATCAAGATGGAGCTCAGGTAAGTCACAGTTCTCCAGCAAATGTCTGTTGACAGACAACTATCTTCCCACTTATCACTATTGGGGGATATACGAGCTATGTCTATTAAATAACGGCCGCAACTGTGGGAAAATGGATTCATTCTTCACCAGGACAATGCGCCTGCTCACACAGCACTTTCTGTGAAGCAGTTTTTGACCGACAAGCACTTTACTACAATTGAACATCCTCCATATTCACCCGATTTAGCACCATGCGACTTTTATCTTTTCCCAAAATTTAAATCGGTGCTTAAAGGGACATGTTTTGAGTCAATTGATGCTGTAAAGAAGAAAATGGCAGATGTGTTGAAACAGCTGACAGAAATGGATTTTCTCCATGCCTTCAACCAGTGGAAAACAATACTCTGCAGCAATGTATTAGTGCAAATGAGGAATATATTGAAAGCGACCAGCATTAAATTTGTAACACATAAAAAATAAAGGCGAGTTATTTAATCAGTCTTGTTATTTAATAGACACACCTCATATTCCCATTTATGGTCAGCCTTAAGCCCCATACACACCGGCCAAATTCCGGGCAACATCGGCCAGTAAAAAAAAAAAAAAACACGGCAGATATTCGGCTGCATCAATTAATCCAAGTATACAAGCGCTTCTTACTTTACATTACTTTTTCAAAAATACTTTCATTTGGTGTACTCATAGAATTCTTATTTGTTATTGGTTAAAACAAAGAGTCTTGTGAAACCTGCAGCCAAACCTGTATACTATGCATCAATGGTTGTCACCTGTCACAGAACAAAGATTTACACAATAATGGTGTACCCATTGTACCCACTGTGCCATTAAAAAAATGCATTGTGTGACTGGAGTAGGGTATGACTAACAGTGTAAATAATTTATTGTCTGACTTTACATGCCTGCCATAATTTGAACTAGCAGCAATGTTTAACCATATAAGTGGTCACTGTAGAGTACAACGAGCTGGAGGCTTAAAACATTTTTTTTTTTTTTTTTACAATAAATTACGCCTTATAGTGCAGGGTTTTATTTCTACATAGGGTCTTCAAATATATGGGGGTCCTATCAGATCTGGGAAAATATCTCCATAATCTCTGAAATTAGATAAAACATTGCAAATGCATCCTAACACAACATACCAGAAATACAAATCCTTGATGGCTTTTATTTACTTTCCACATTCTGCAAATCTCAGAATGGGGGGGGGGGGGGGGTGGACAAAAGAAAAAATAATACTCTGGTTAGTAAACCGCTCTCTTGTATGTATTTCAATTGTGTATTTAGCAGTTTGCTGGAGTTCAGCATCAGTAAACCTGCTACATATAAAAGGAAAAAAGAAAATTGGAAACTTTGATTTACTCCTTTGTAGCAGGGGGCTGGATCTCCTTATAAAGCTCTGTGCCTGGACCCTGCAAAAAAATATTCAGCAAGGCAGCACACCAAGAACACATTTTTTTGTTAAAGTAACATTAAAGTGGTTGTAAAGAGCAAATGTTTTTTACCTTAATGTATTCTCTGCATTAAGTTAAAAAAAATCTTCTGATAGTAACTCCTTTTCACCCCGTTCCTAAATACTTACCTGAGCCCCATCTCAATCTAGCACTGTGCAGGTCTGCAGCAGCTCTTCTCCCCTCTCCCCTGTCTCACCTTTCATTACTTTAATTAAAAAAACTAAAGTTTTACCATCACTTTAATCTGGGCATTGAAAGTCTTGGCTAAATTACATTATCAATTAATAAACTTTGCATGACCAAAAATGCTTTGTAGGTGACAGACTCTTTAATGCTTGATTTTTCAATTATCTGTGAAAGGCAATTTTGTGGTTAACAATTATCAGCCTAATTTGTATATTAGCCAAATTAAAAATGATATTGCTCAAGGCACACTTTGATCCATATACCGTATATCCAGACATGAAAAAAAAAAAAAAATGCAGGATCAGCGTGACACATTTTCATATGCACAATCTGTGCTGCGAGTACATATTTCAAGCCTCGGGGACATTTTTATGTTACTGTATGTTTCTTGCATATAAGGTTTCATTGTTTCACTTACCCACAGATCCCTTGGGGCATGGAACAGCAGCTGGTTGACCAAACTTGGTCTGTGGCCACCAGATTCCAGCCTCGAAGGCTTTGGGACATCCATTGTAAATCACTGCGGTGAAGGTAGAAAAACAATCACTAACATGTTTTCCAGAAATGTTTATGATTGACAGATGTAAATTTCACCCTGAATAATTAATAATCCTTTAAATAGTAATTACAAAACAATAAAATATCAGCTGTGTAAAATAACAACCACGTGCCAGTTACTGAAGACAAGTCTTATTATACAGAACAATGATGGAAGAGAAATCATTCCCTTAAAGCAGAAAATGATGTAGGTCCTGTCACCTTACAGGTCTGTAGCCAACAGTAATAAAATTGTCACAGTGTCTGCAGCTGTTACCTATTGACTCATCCTGTGCCAACCAGATTTAGAAAGAACAAAACCAGAACTTGCTTCCAGTGATTTAGAGAAATACCGCTAATGGAAAAGCATATGGGTCATGACTTCCTTTCTTTTCAGATTTTGGCAGCAGAATCCTATGGAAAAGGGCTGGGACACAATCTACACGCAACACATCCGGACAATGTCAAATTGCTGACCTTTTTTAAATACTATCCTTTTTTCATCATGCTCATTTTTAATAAAATCAAAGTTCAGACTGATGGTCTTACTATTACAGGAATCTTTTTATAGTCAAGGCTAAACAAAACAAGCAGATTTAAAGAAACATTAAACTAATGGACTAATTTGTTAAGATAAAGAGTTTAGGGAAGAAAGCAGTAAACCACAGCAACCCAACCAGAAATTCATTTTAAAAACCTTGGTGGCAGTAACTGGATGTTCCCAACAACTGTACTTTTAGCTTAATAACTGTTACATTTAAAATCATCTTTAGGTTACTTAGGAAAACCACAATTTCTCATGTACTATTGGAATGTTGCAACTCTTAGGATATGCTTAGACAGGTGCTTAAAGCAGAGTTCCGGCCTCAAGTACCTTTTTTAACTAAAAATACCCCTATAATACTAATCCATCGCCCTTTACAGAACCCCTATTCTTACACTTACAAGGTGTACGGTATTGAATTTTAGTCAAAATCTTTCTTTTAAAAATGCTGTCTGGGTGCGGCCATCTTGGATGTGGGCATCTGAAGCCGCAGTGAAATCTGCTGTGTCCTTCTTCCTGATTCCAGGGAGTGTTCTGGGAGTTCTTCCTGATTCCGGCCTCCTGGGAGTGATGACAAACAGCTCCCAGGATGCAATGCAAAGGTGGAAGTGATGTCGATGGCCGCGGCCACAGAGGGGGGAGAAGGAGGAAGTACAATCAAAAATGTCCTGAAAATAAGGTAAGGGACCCCCGAAAAAAATTGAAAATGCCCAATTGTTGATCAGCATAGCGAGCACTCCAGGAATCACTAAAGTTGCAAAATAGGCCGGAACTCCACTTTAAAGAGGGCACTTTATGTATGCCGTTAATGCCTAACAAGTACCCCCAAACTGCTGGGTCAGGAAGAAGGTACTGATCCAACAGCTCAGAAAGTGCAATCCCAATTATTGGGCAAAGGCTTGTTTTGTACTGACCCAAATATTGCAAGCAAAGTTTGGTCCATGCCTGCCTTTGACCTGCATTGTTTCATTCCTGGTCCCTCCCCCCACAGCAACACTGTGCTGGATACTTGTGGGATCATACACTAAAAATAACTGCAATTTCCAGCATGAAAATGGTGGTGATTAGACATTTCATTCATTCTTAGGTTTTATTCACTTATGTATCGAGCCATTACCTTCACAGCCTTGATTCGTAACCTCTGCAAAAGGATTGTCACAGCGGTTACACTGCCGGCCAATAACACCAGGTTTACAAGGGCACTGTCCTGTTTCCATGTCACAGCCACGCTCATAAGCTCCGGATGGGAAGCAGTCACATGGGTAACAAGCGTCACTCTCCTGTGGTCTATAATAATTATCCTGTAATAGGATTAAAAAAAACTGTTTAATGCAAAAAATAAAAAGAAAAGTACAGGGCATTGTTTTACCACGTTAAATGCAAAACTTGCAAAAACATATATGCTAATAAAAAAAGCGGCTCAGTAGGCTAAATCATCTTTGGTGCAATATCCCTAAGTGTTAAAGCAGTATTAAACCAACAAACAAACATGTATTATATAGGGGCGTACCAATTCTTCGATGCGATGGCTGTATTAGGTTTCTTTTTTAGGTTATCTATTTTCACACTTAATCTGGTGATCCAGCCAGTAAGTCTGTTGTTTTTCAAAAGAACAAGCTCTCTTGCAGTTACAGGGATGGCACAAACCACAAACATAGGTGCTTACAATAATCAGCTTTTATTTATATAAAATCTTTATCCCAAGATAAAAAAAAATAAAAAAACTGTTTGCTCTAACTGCTTATAAAGAATTAGCTGGCGTTTGGCATCAATTTGTTAAGTCTACCTAACTCTGTTAGTACATTCAACACCCCCCCCCCCCCCATACTGACAATGCTGCTGTCCAAATGTGCCCCTGTGCTTCTTCATCCAGAGTGGGGGTACTCCAATACAGGAGATGTGTTACTGGCCAGATCACCAGGTGAAAACAGAGGGGAAAAAGCCTAAAAAAGAAAACGTATGCAGCCACTGCATCTAAGGATTGGTGGGCTGCAATTGATTACATTTTTGGGTTTATTACTATTTTAAATAATGTGATTGATAAATAAAAGTATTTTCAGTTCAAAGCATGTGCACAGACATGTCGGTGTAATATAGCTAAATATTAGACTATATACTAACTCAGGACCAAATACTCCTTTATACATTACATTTCTGTGGTTTTGAACACTCCTAGGAATTTTTATTTTAAGTAATTTCTAGTATTACTTCTGCATCATATGTGGCTCACTCACTCAAGGAACAATGCATGTATATAACTCATGGGAGCTCAGTACAGTTCAATTTTTATTAGCCAGCCTTCAAATAATTGATGAAAGTTGATTTCAGACTTCCTGACTAACACCATTGCTTATCACACGATGTTATAAAAAATCAAATGTATTACATCGCCATATGTTTTTATGTAAATATGTGTAAATAAATATAATGAAACACTCCACTGATGCAACAAAAATTTTATGTTATCTTTTCAAATACATACACCGTCCATAACATGACTAACAAAAACTTACTTTACAGCGACACTCTCCATTTGTCTTATTGCAGTCCGGATCAAAGCCTTTGCTTACATCACAATTACAGGGTCCACAAATTGGATTTCCCCACCAGCCTCTAGGACAGGGCAAATCCACTCTGAAAAGTAAGCAATAAATATGCTCAGGTTAAAAAAAAAACAAACCCAAAATTCGCAATTCAAATTCTAACTGACCGAGCCTTCTTTTTTGCTTCACCAAAATGATAACCCATTTAAAACAAGATGTTCTCACTTTAATTGCAACCTGCTCCTGCAATTCTGTCCTTTGGAAAAACAATCTACTGAGCTATCATTGGCCATGTGGCTGCCAAAAGTTAAAGCATATGTGAGGCTAAGTTTTTTTTTTGTCATGTCATCCCATTCTGCAGACAGAACTGGAAATGAGGATAAATCAATCCAAAGCAAGGTAAATACCTTCTAACAGTTGGTACTGGAACTTTGGAGAAATTCCCTTCATTCATTTAGTCCCAGCAACAGTGTTCACCAAGACATTAGGCAGAAATCAGCTACCTAGCAGGGGCACAGAAGGTAAAAAAGGGGGATCTAACCCCCCCCCCCCACTCAAAAAAAAAAGGTTTTTACATTAGATACTCTTTAATGATAAAGAAAGATAAATAATATGCTACCCCATAATTTTATATTCATGATATGTATCTGTTGTACCATGATGTACCATTTACTCGTGTTAAACAGTATTCTGTCTTCTTTGTACTGCTTGACATGTGTGAAATACCTGGTGATCCTGCCAATGTCCCTGCTTTCCGATTGCAAACAAACCTCACTTGGCACGGGAACACATCTATATCAGCAAGGTCAGTTTTCTGACTGTGCTGGGAGAACAGCCTACCTGTTTTCCAATGATCAGACTTGTGCTGACAACCCCCCCCCCCCCACCCCTGCACAGCCACTTACTGAGAAGATTAGTGTACTGCTGTTTCTCCACCCGCAAGTCTCCAAGCCCCTTATGCAGCTTAGAACAGAGTATATGATCACTGCCTCTCGTCTATGAAGATTCTTTTCAATTATCCAATCAGGTGAACAGAAAATCCCTGTTTACTTTATTTGCACATGATTTGATAATTATAATGAATTTTCACACAACATTGTATGAACATTCTAGAATCATTTAAAAAATCAGCCTCACAGTCTCTGTTTCAAGAATTAAAAAAATACATGAATAAAATTGTCTTAATAATAAACACAATTGACTCAGATACATATAAAATGTAAAATAAGTTAGAATAAGAAGGTAGATTGGCTATACAATCATTTGTCATGTGTCACAAGAGTAAGAAATCCTTTAGAGCAATAAATCAGTTGTCATTAAATATGACCTCCATACTTGTTCTCGCAGTACTGTCCATAGTAGCTTGCTCCACATTCACAAGTGTATCCATGAGAAGAGCTTAGCTTTCTAGCACAAGTAGAAACATGCTCACAAGGGTTCAGGCTGCACACATCAACACAGTCTCTTCCAAAGAAGCCTGGAGGAAAGAAGATTTAGTTACATGCGCTACTGGGCTGATGCCACATCAAACACTGACAGCTTTCAAAATAACCTGATCAACAACAGATTAATGTCACATGTTTTAGGTCCTAAAAGTAGAGGTTATAAATTGTGTACATATGTCCATTATATAGCCTGGTTTGGTTTCAGACCTCTTTTCATAAATTTGTGATCAGAAGAAAAAAAAAAATAGCCAGTCAGTGACCGCTACGAAGCTAAAAGCGAAGAACATTTTTTCAACATTATGCAATATCAACGATCAACTGTAAAATTCACATTTTAGGGTCCAAAAAACAGAAAACAATGAACATTTGAGCATTCTAGAACAGAAGCACAGTGATCACTATTCTACACGCCTAAAGGTCTACAAACATTGAAAGGCATCTACTTACAATTCCTTAGATTACATTTATAGTAAATCTTTTGAGGACTAATACAATCAAAACGTATAATTTAGAAGTAGCTACTTATAGTTTTGGAAAATTAATTTAAAGTAGGTTGACAATGACAGATCCTTTGCCTGGAGCAGGGGTCTCCAAACTTTCTAAAACAAGGACCAGTTTATGGTTCTTCAGAATTCAGGGGCTGGCCAGTGGGAATATAAAATGTCCTGAGTCTGTGGGAGTAAACAATGCCTCAGGCGTATCTGTCAGCGGAAGCAAAATAAATTAGATAACGCCTGTGGTAAGTAGGCTGTGGAATACTGCCCCATCCTTGGTATTAGGAGAAGGAATAGGGCCCCGTTATTGGTATTAGTGGAAAGAATAGGACCCCTTGTTGGTGTCAGTGGAAGGAATAATGCCCCATTACTAGAATAAGTGGGAGAAATGGTGCCCCGTCATTGGTGTCAATGGACAGAATGATGCCCGACTGATGGTGTCAGCAAAACAAATGGTGTCTTATTGTTACATAGTTACATAGTAGGTGAGGTTGAATAAAGACAGTAGTCCATCCAGTTCAACCTGTGTAGGTGTGTGTGGCTGTAATCATCTCACATAGCCCTGTTGATGTCAGTGGGAGGAATAGTGCCCCAAGATCCACATAAAAGCTAGCAAAGGGTCACATCTGGCCCACGGGCGCAGTTTGGAGACTACTGGCCTAGAGACACAGCTGTTCCAGTGTAAAATGAAGTTAAACTACACACCAAACCCAGCTGGAAATGGAACCATTGTTACATATCTAAGTATAATGAACACTTACCTGGTTCACAATTACAAGAAAAGCTGTTCCACTCATCACTGCAATCACTGTGGTATGGACATGGATTTGAATCACAGGGATTATCTACCTCGCAGCCACTTTCCACATTGAAGACACTTGCTTTATTCATGTTTAGGGTTGCTATGTTGGTTGAGGTTTCTCCCATTCTTACTCCCTGATGGCATTGAATGATACGTTATTTGTGTGTGAGCATGGCATGACAAGGTTCACTCTTTACAAATTAGAAGACAATGGAGAAACATGAATTTTATGACTCAAATGAGTGAAGAGTTCCAACGGTGGATATATCCAGTGATGTTTTATAGCAACTCACAATAACAGAACATACAGCAAACCAGTGCAAAAGCCTGCCTGTTTTGGCATATGGCACCCATCTGATTTTTGTAATCATAAAATAGCTATACAAGAAGTGTTTCTCACTAGATTTTTAACTTCACCTAAGTGTCACAGCAAAGTTGTGAAAAGAGAAGAGTTTTTTTTTATAGTGACAGCTGCGCCAGAAAACAGGAACACCTTCCTCTAGTGTGGTCCATCCGTGGAGGAGGAAATCAGTGCTCTCTATAGAATAACGAAGCAGCAGCCATCATCTGAAGACTTGGGGAGGGTAAAACTCATTCCTTTGTTTAGTAGCTAGGATCAGATAAATGTTAGCAAGACACAGTCTTAAACATAAAATATTTTGGTTTGGTTTTATTTCCAAGAGAATTTAGCAGGATCTGACAATAACTAGGCCACCTATAGAATATGTATCCATTTAGTAGGACATTCTTGGCAGAGTTAGGGGTTGAAGTGGTCTACGATTTCTTTGGCGGGGAGGGCAACTCCAGGAGCTCAGAAATAAGATGCAAGTATGCATGTTTGATATAATAATTGGAGGAACAAAGGACCCTTTGGTTAACATATTGTTTCCCAAAGTCTAAATGCCCTCTAATGACTGTGTGTGGTTTCACAAGAGCTATTGGTTCTCTGAGATATCAATACTAATAATTGAGGGTTATTTGTAGGATTTATTTAATAACAAATTTGAGAGCAATAAAGTGTCGTTACCCATAGCAATAACTTTGTGAGAGACAACAGAAGATGACTGCTTATTAGTTGTTATAGGCCACATTTTTCTTTGACTTACTGTTTAAAGCTCATCGTAACAAGGCAAAATGTGACAAGTCAGTGAAGCAAAAGGAGAAAGCTGAAGAAATACCAACGCCAACTCCAGTCTCATAATTGTTCTACCATTAATAGCATGGGAATAAGGCAGACTTTTGTTCATAACATTGTCTACAAATAGGAGGTGTAGCTATGCAAGTGAAAGATGACTGACATTCCCATTTCTGTTACAGAATGATATGTAGATGGGAAAACACAGAACACATGAGGGTAATTCCACCCTTACCTTTTCTCACAGGACTGCCAGGTAACATGAACAAACACAAATGTTACGGTCTTATAAGTGCAATCTATAGAACACTCATAAATTGCAAAAGACTAGTAGAATTCAGCAAACCGGCAAGGAAAATTAGTAAGCTAATATTAACCATTCTCTATTCCTGGCCAAAACATTTCGATACACTCATCCACGTTTTCCACAAGTATATACAAACTTTACCATGCATATTTATGACAAAATATCCCTGTACAACCGATTTCTGTAATAGTACCACACTATGGAGTGGAAATTTAGCTATACAAAAAGGTCTATGCAATAAAAAAGCAATTGTGTTGTTTATTTGAGAATAAAGTAGAACGGTTATGAAAAGTCTGCTGCATTTTGACCAAAAATGAAACATTCTTGATAAATAAAAAAATCTTTTATATATTGGGATTCCAGAGGTACTAGTTAGTGATCACATATATACAGTATCTCACAAAAGTGAGTACACCCCTCACATTTCTGTAAATATATTATATCTTTTCATGTGAAAACACTGAAGAAATTACACTTTGCTCAATACAAAGTAGTGAGTGTACAGCTTGTATAACAGTGTAAATTTGCTGTCCCCTCAAAATAACTCAACACACACAAAATGTCAATATTTGGGATGACCACCATTATTTTTCAGCACTTAGAGTTCTTTGCCATGAGGTGACATGTTGAACTTCCAGTGACCAGTATGAGAGAGTGAGAGCGATAACACCAAATTTAACACACCTGCTCCCCATTCACACCTGGGACCTTGTAACACTAACAAGTCACATGACACCGGGAAGGGAAAATGGGTAACTGGGCCCAATTTTGACATTTTCACTTAGGGGTGTACTCACTTTTGTTGGCAGCGGTTTAGACAATGGCTGTGTGTTGAGTTATTTTGAGGGGACAGCAAATTACACTGTTATACAAGCTGTACACTCACTACTTTACATTGTAGCAAAGTGTCATTTCTTCAGTGTTGTCACATGAAAAGATATAATAAAATATTTACAAAAATGTGAGTATATTCACTTTTGTGAGATACTGTAAGTGAACCATGTAATAAATAATGCCTTGGGCCAGCAGTAACTTATCCTCTGTAGACTCACCTTCATACAGCCATTAAATCCTTGCATTACGAGACCTTCAGATTCTGATAAACCACCAACAAAAATGGTTTTCAGTTTCAGCCCTGGCAGTTCATTACCAATTTCCACAGAGTTCTGTTGAGACAGTAAGAACAATTATGTTTTCCCATAGTATTTCCAAGCTATTCTTGAACTTTGGTGTTTACCGTATATAAAAAATAAATTATATACAGTGTATATATACACACAGAACAAATTACATTTGTATTGATTAATTGTTACCTGATAAATTCCATAGTCCAGATACATAATGGCCAAATACTTGATGTCCTTTCCATCCTTAGAGCTTTTCAGCTCTATGAGAAGGTGATGCCATTCGCCATCAGTGACTCTGGTCTGGTGGATTTTCATACTAGCTATATGGCTGATACCACTGTACACTTCAAACTGAATATGATTGTTTACCACCTATTAAAAGTAAATATATATAGGAGTGAATTTCTGTTAAGTATAATAATACAAAGCTAAGCTTAAAGTTTAAGTAAAGATAAAATTATTTTTTTCTTTTTTTGGATAGAGTGCAGAGCGATTAGATTGCCTGTCAGTTTTTTTGCTATCTCTGCCCTTGTTAAGGAGATTCACCCTCTTTATTTGTCCTGTTTACAATATTGATAGTGAAAGGATAAGAAAATCCCACATTTAGGGTTGTCCCCACAAAAGTAATAGAGGGGAAATCTTCCAATGGGCACACAAGTTCTGGTGGCCTGGGGGTCCCCAAGGAATTCCCTTAATTTGAAGGGATTTCCTCTCATTTCCTGTTTGGCAATGGGACTGGAAGTGAAGGGAAATCTCCCTTATGGGACACCAATCACGAAAAAAATCTGACAGGGGATATAACCCTCCCTTACTCTATCTAAATAAAAAACATTTTTCCTATAGCTCTTCTTTAATGCTGAATATAATTTGTTATTATATTAAAAAAAAAATTAAATCTGGTGCCAAGGAAGGGGTGATTCTAAGGTCAAGAATCACATTGGAGCTTTTATTTTACTGCAGAATAAATACACCCGAGATTATGTTACAAGGAACACACATGGGCCAGTTACTTGTTTGAGAAGATCTTTAAATGCGGCTTTCTTTCCTTAAGGCCGGGTTCACATATGTGCAGGCCGTAAGTTCGTACCTGGGGTCCGGGGCGTGTCTGTTCACCGATTTAGGTGCAATGAATTTTTGGCTAAATCCGCACCTAAACCGGACCCACACATGCACAGGACCCTTTTGCAATTCACTCCGCGGCCGCCCCAGACCTGTGTGAACTGGCTCTGTTAATAGCGGGTCACACTCGCATGTCAAGTGGGGAAACTTGCATCCAATTCGCACATATATGAACCCAAAAAAGTAGACCAGCTTTTCACTGTGGATAGTTTAGTATTGCTATTGAGATGTGTGCGCAAAAATTATGAGCTGCTCGATAGATTTTGTGAAATCTATATTTCACAAAAATAAAGATTTGGCTTTCCAACCCAAGAAAGGTATCAGTGTGGCAATTCCTAATCAAATAACTGCTTTCTGAGCTTACTGCTTACTTCTTGATTCTAAGCAATTAAAATGTTACTAAACTCACAACAGTAAAATCAAACTGTATATGCAGTAAAGCATGCTTGTTATACTCGTTGGGAAAACTAAAGGGTTAATCCCGTGGATTGTGTTAAAAGGCTGTTTGATTCTGTCTTTTCTGATCCTTACCTTCTTTTACTGTCCCCAATCCATCTGCTGATAGTAAAGAGCCCTAGGAGGCACTGAGTGTATTTTTTTTTTGGGAGGGTGCATGTGATTAGCACAGGGCCAATCAGCACTGTCCAGACAAAGGGTCAGGGGTTATGCAGCCTCATAAGACAGTTAGAGGAGAATGAAAACCCCTCCTACAAGCTTTAACCAGTGCTCGGCCAGGAACTGATAGAAAAGACTGTTATATACTGCTGATGAGAAAAGGTATCTAGCAGTTTACACTTACTAAAATAATTGCATTTCCATGTTCTGTGGGCAACCAGATATAGTGAACGTAGAGTCCTGGGTTTAGTAACGCTTTAAAGCTGAAACTTGTTAAAATTGTTTTACTTACTGTAAGGAAGTGTATCCCATGCCCTGCTATCTGCTTAGTGCTTACTGTGTGCTTACTCTCTTCACAGCACTCAACTTCCAGTGCTGCATGGGTTAACTGGCTCTGGTCTAACACTGAAATACACTGCAGCTACTTTCTGTCCTCTCCTCCATTCACAACACTCCATGCATAGTTTTTACCAAATGCGACATATTCTGTGAATGGGGTAGAGGTGGAATGCAAGAAGGTATGTGAATGGAGGAAAGGACAAAGAGGTTAAGTTAACCCATGCAGCACTGGAAATTCCACACTCTGAAGGTGACCTAGCTTCAATGAAAAAAATACTTCTACAGTAAAAAGCAGTTAGCCGGACACGGGATGCACTTTATCACAAGTAAATCATATGACTGAAACTGTACACCCCATAAAAAAATTACCGTATATACTCGAGTATAAGCCGACCCGAGTATAAGCCGAGGCCCCTACTTTTACCACAAAAAGATGGGAAAAATGATTGACTCGAGTATAAGCCTAGGGTGAGAATGCAGGGTGGCGGGCATGGTACAGGAGAATGCAGGGTGGCGGGCAGGGTACAGGAGAATGCAGGGTGGCTGGCATGGTACAGGAGAATGCAGGGTGGCTGGCATGGTAAAGGAGAATGCAGGGTGGCTGGCATGGTACAGGAGAATGCAGGGTGGCTGGCATGGTACAGGAGAATTCAGTGTGGCTGGCATGTACAGGAGAATGCAGTGTGGCTGGCATGTACAGGAGAATTCAGGGTGGCAAGCATGGTACAAGAGGATGCGGGGTTGCGGGCATACTATTGCGGCTGTGTTTCACTTACCTGTTCCAGAGGCGCCTTCATTTTAAAAGTGGCGCCGCCCGGCGCCGACACGTCATTGCGTACGCGCCGCCGCTGCTCGGGAAAGCAGGTATACGTTCGGCTATTTCCGACCTGTCCCGAGCGGTGGCGGCGCATGCGCGGTGACATGTATACGCCGGGCGGCGCAATTTTTAAATCTTAAACACGTCGGAGCGGCCGGGAACTTTTTTTTTTTTTTTGACTCGAGTATAAGCCGAGGGGTACGTTTTCAGCACAAAAAAATGTGCTGAAAAACTCGGCTTATACTCGAGTATATACGGTAACTACAAATGTAGTTTATACCGGTTCAAAAAAAAAAAAAAAACTTCAGGGTTTATGGTTGTTCAAACACGTTAAACTGTGACTTCTAAAGAACTTTAAAATTATAATGTTTCCCTCTTGTTTATTGAGGTTTACATACAGTTTATTTTAATAAATAAGAAGCTCATCAAAGACAACATTACCCATTACCACTACAGAAATTTAGTTTGTCATTGTCACACATTATTTGTTATAAACAGACCAATTTTTTGGTGGCTTCCTAATTTTTATGAGTATAAAAATGATTTTTTTAAGACCTTAACCTTGAACCACATGCAAAAAAAAAAAAAAAGAAATCTGCTACTATTAATGGTAAATCCAAGGTTGTTCCTGTGTCCAGAGCTGGATATGGATTTCTTGCTGATGCATTGTTTATGGAAGTATTGCTAAGTATGCTGCTGTTCAGCTACATGGAAAAATCTAGATCCTTACCTGGATATTAATCCTAGATGAAGACCCTGCATTAACCTGCATCAACATGCCACTAGCTTTACGGGTTCTGAACATCAGCCCGATAAACCATGGCACAGACACAGTGATTTCTATATCAGTCCATAGAATAATCCCATCTCCTTGAAAACGTTGTGGAAACGGCATAACTGAAAAGGCAAGTATAATTTTATTGGCATATTTTCCAATTTATATTACTTAGTTTGGCACAGCCTAACACAGACTCGTTTTATTACAACTTGGAGCACAATTGAAAAAAATAAAAAAAATTTTATATGCAGTAATTAGCAACAACATACTAAAAATGGACAACTCAATAAAACCAAAACAAACATTGCTATATCACAGCAAAGCACAAACCACCTTATTGCTTGACATTATCAATATTTACCATATTTATCTGATAAAATTTCAATAGGCTTTTAAGTTTCTCTACACACCAAAACGAACAAAAAAACAATGATATAAAAATGTAAAATTTGGAACTTTTAGGTTGTCTTGATGACTGAGATAAGCAGATTTTATGACTCCATATGAAGAAGATAAAGATTCATGCAGTTATGTGGTTATGCTAAATAAATCATTAAATTATCTTAAATTATTAAGCAGCAGTTTCTAATGCATTGTGACCTACCTTGCTCACAGTTTTTCCCTCCAAAATGTAAAGGACAGTCGCAGTAGTAGGTGTTCCATTTGTTAACACAGGTACCGCCATTCTGACAAACACTGGTGTCACAGAAATTCCTCTTTGCAGGACAACCTTTACCCAAACAATGGAAAACCATATTAGTGCATATTAGATGGACACAATAAAATGTCTATACCAGCTTGTGTTTTTTCTGGCGTAGGCTGCCATTAAAGTGGGAGTAAACTCCCATTGACGATTTTTACCTATAGGTAAGCCTATAGTAAGGCAGACCTATAAGTACAGTAAATATATCCAAACTGTGCACTGTTTAGGATAGATTTACTTGTGAACCCGCCAGTGACATCACCAGCACATGCAATCTAAAAGAAAGGCACATCGTGCTGTTCCTTCAGAGCCCTGTGCTTTGAACAGTGGCTCCCGAGCACATGCACGGGAGTGAAGTCATCGCGGCTCAGTCAATCAAGGGACTGGAGCTTGCCAACCCGGAAGGAAGGCTGATGGAAGATGGAAGTCATGTCAGTGGTGACAGCACGCCACTGGAAGGCTTTGTTTTAAGGTACGAGCACATTGTAACTTTGCCTTGCAGGTTAAAAAAAAAAGCGCAGTTTACTACCTCTTTAAAAGCAATGTTGAAAGTGTAGTCCAGAGGGTATGCTTCTAGGGCATTGCATATACAGTTGTGCTCAAAAGTTTGCATACCCTGGCACAAATCGTAAAATTTTGGCATGAATATTGAAATTATAACTGATCATGCCTTTTATTTAAGGATAGTGACTATATGAAGCTATTTATCATCATATAGTTGTTTGGCTCCTTTTTAAATCATAACAGAAAGGCCCTGAATAAAAAGTTTCCATACCCTGGAATGTTTGGCCTTGGTACAGACGCACAAGGTAACGCATATAGCTTTAAATGACAAATCAGGGTTAATTTCCCACATCTGTGTCTTTTCAAATTGCAATTAGTGTCTGTGCATAAATAGTCAATGACTTTGTTAGCTCTCACAAGGATGCATTAAGCAGGCTAGATACTGAACTATGAGGAGCAGAAAAGAACTGTCAAAAGACCTGCGTAACAGGGTAATGGAAACTTATAGAGATGGAAAAGGATATAAAAAGAAATCCAAAACCAGTACTGTTCAATCACTTATTAAGAAGTAGAAAAATCAGGGATCTCCTGATACCAAGCCAAGGTTGGGTAGAACGAAAAAAATTGCAGCCACAACTGCCAGAAGAATTGTCCCGGATACAAAGAAAACCTCACAGGTAACCTCAGAAGAAATGCAGACTGCTATAGAAAAAGACGGTGGGTTTGCTTTAAGGAGCACATTACAACGAAACTTGAACAAATAATATTTAAAAAAAAGGTCCTGAGCTTTTCTTAAGAGATTAAATGTGAAGATAATTAGTGAAAGCAAAAGTAATTATAGGAATAATGTGATGTTAAGTCATCATCTGTACATAAAACGTCCTTAATAAGTGTAATCCATCAGTGGTAAGTGTGCATAAAATACAAAAGACGAAAGTGAAGCTATCAAAAATTGTGTGAATTGTGTAAAATATAAAAAAACAAAAAAAAAAAAAACAGTATTGTACATCAAGTACCTGCTAGGGTGCCATTGTTGGCTATAAAACTAGCCATGTCTATGGGTTTGCTGTCAATTGTTAAATTCCTCATGCAGCCAATAAACTGCCTATTCTGCACTGGGAAGTCCTCCGGCAAGTCAGGTACACCTCCCAGCAACAGTGGCCCTGTTAAGTCAAGTGACCTAAAAAAAAAAAAAAAAAGTCATTATAAACCATCACATCAGTTGTTATCAATAACATATGGGATTTTACAAATACTACTGTCAGTCTTCTTACAAAATCATTATCAAATGGTGACTCCCAAAACACAAACCAAAGCACAGGCTTTAGTACAGAAATGTACTTTTATAAATGTAAAAATATGTATATGTGACCATAATAATTCTAAAAATATCCACAATAACGATAATACATATACAATGCAATCGTTAAAACAAATTTATATAAACTCATTATTAAAACGTCAGTCAATATGGTAATATCTGTTACTGTCTGTGAGTAACTTTCCTGACTTTTCTTTAGCTTTTTCGTTTTAGCTTTCAATGTTTCATAGAATCCAAAAAAAAAAAAAAAAACATGGTTGGTAAAAAGCAGATCATTTGTTTTTTTTTTTAAATAGGTCAAAAAAAAGTTCAAATGTGATAAGTATGATGAATGCACAGGAATTTTTTTTTTTTTTTTAGTCAGTAGCCCTCTGTTTACATTAAGAATATTAAGTGAATAGGAGTACATTTAACAATATGAAGAATATGGGGCATATTTATGAAGCAGTGAATGTGGCATACACCAATTATTCACTACAGGTAAATCTTTCTGGTGAATCACCAGTAGATATTTAATAAATGTAACATTCACTGCTTTCTAAAAATGTTTTTTTTTTTTACAGGAAAAAAGGAAAGCCTTAAAACGGTAGGCTTATGACAATCAACTTTCACCGGAATTAACAAACAATTTGTTTATTAAATAATCATCAATCATCGGGGTCATCAACAAAAGTGTCTTTTGTAGTTGGAAGTTGAAATTTCTTTTAATGCATCTAGCCAAAAGCTTACTTTTTGGATCCAGTTTGGGTTCCCTGGGCAGCACATGTGTAGTTCTTGATAATATTTCCAAAACGTACTGCTACCGCTGTGTCACAATCATCCACTGTCACCACGGCCACCTTCTCCCCAGAGGGCCCATGAGGGATACCCAGCCTTCCAATGTTGGGCTGCAAGAAAACACATTCATGCATATTACGCACATGGTATAACAAATTCCATGGATTTCATTTACACTTCTATTGTTTTTCGCTACGTTGAAAGTAAATAAATTGGTAAAGTCTGCAGAAGAAACCATGATTTGTATTGAACACACATCACTTGACCCAACCTCTAAGAAAGTGCTGCCCTGTGCTGTTCCCCTTTTACCTACACATTGCCTGAGTGACTTGTCTACAACACCCTCAGGGGAAAAAAAAATAGATGAATGACTTCTGGATTTGTTTGATGGGGTCTGGACAGTGTTTTGGACAAGCAGGTTCTGGGCGATTGAACATTTTTTCTTGTGGCGTGGTTTCCAGGTTTACATGGCTGTTAACCTGTCTATGTAAAGCAAGTCTTAAAGAGAGGTTATTGGTGTGTGAGTGCTCCCAGGTACTCTTATAAAAATGTCAGTCATTGTACCGGATGTTCAGTAATTACAGTCATTCAACATTTATGGTTCATTGCAAAGATGATGTCACTTTCACAATTGCTGGGGTCAGTGCAGGCTGCAGGAATAAGAAGTATTCCATAAAACAACCAAACCATTCAAAACCCATGGGAATACATTTGGACGGCACTACATGGGTATTCCAGAGGATCTGATTAACATAATTGTAGGTCGTTTTCTCATAAGAATTTCTTTTCATCCAGGTAAGAGAAGCGTAGCTGGGTGGTCAAAAAAGGCTTGTTTTCAGTGGAAAAATAAACTTTTTAGCACACAAACAATAAAATCTCCAAATGTTCCTTTAAATACGTAAAAAGAAACAATTTAATAAGTTGAGACTATATCCAGCCAAAACTAAACTATTTGCCTGGAAAATGTTTACAGCTGATCATAAAGTTAAACCTAAATGGCGGCCCTAAGATTATTCTCCAACCTTTGGTGGACACAACGATGCCCAATGTCTAACCTAAAATAACCTAAAATAAAATTACATATTTGAATATGACAAGAAATTTTTTATTCAACTCTTGATTAGTAAGGCAGGCAGTAGTGCTTCAATTATAATCAGCAATATTATTTTACAATGCAGTGCTACATTCCTAACTGTAATTTCATAATCTGCAGCATGTGATGGGAATATATGTCACATATATCTGTTCTATCTGCAGTAGTTGGGGGGGCGGGCGGGGGGAATACAGGTTTCTTTTTATCTCATGACATCTGCAAAACGCCCGTCTATCTACTGTCTGTGTTTCCATTCATCTACTGTGGCTGTGGAAAAAACATGTGGTCCTGTTTACCTGTTCTCAGGAGCTCTATGTCACCAAATAAAATATATTCAATTGAAATTGAAAGGAGCAGATAGTAGTAATATCTGCATGACTAACAAAAATAAAAAAAATATTGTCACAAGATGAGTTTTGATTTATTGCTATGGACACTACAATTTACCTTTGTAATCATGTGTAGACTTGAGTGCCGCACAAAGCTGGAGGACAACAGGTCTACCCTACCGGTATTAAGAAAGTGGGAGCAGGCGTTCAGCACTTATTCAGAAGCATAAACATATGTGTGGTAAGATGCCACTCAAAAACAAACCAGTGCTTCAGAAGTGGGTATGGCTGTGCATGGGGATAGGGCTGTGCATGGGGATAGGGCTGTGCATGGGGATAGGGCTGTGCATGGGGATAGGGCTGTGCATGTGAACAGGGCTGTGCATGTGAACAGGGCCGTGTATGTGAATAGGGGCTGTGTATGTGAATAGGAGCTGTGTATGTGAATAGGGCTGTGTATGTGAATAGGGCTGTGTATGTGAATAGGGCTGTGTATGTGAATGGGGACTGTATATGTAGATAGGGACTGTATATGTGGATAGGGCTGTGTATGTGGATAGGGGCTGTGTATGTGGATAGGGGCTGTGTATGTGGATAGGGGCTGTGTATGTGGATAGGGGCTGTGTATGTGGATAGGGGCTGTGTATGTGGATAGGGGCTGTGTATGTGGATAGGGGCTGTGTATGTGGATAGGGGCTGTGTATGTGGATAGGGGCTGTGTATGTGGATAGGGGCTGTGTATGTGGATAGGGGCTGTGTATGTGGATAGGGGCTGTGTATGTGGATAGGGGCTGTGTATGTGGATAGGGCTGTGTATGTGGATAGGGCTGTATATGTGGATAGGGCTGTGTATGTGAATAGGGACTGTATATGTGGATAGGGCTGTGTATGTGAATAGGGGCTGTGTATGTGAATAGGGGCTGTGTATGTGGATAGGGGCTGTGTATGTGGATAGGGGCTGTGTATGTGGATAGGGGCTGTGTATGTGGATAGGGGCAGTGTATGTGGATAGGGGCTGTGTATGTGGATAGGGGCTGTGTATGTGGATAGGGGCTGTGTATGTGGATAGGGGCTGTGTATGTGGATAGGGGCTGTGTATGTGGATAGGGGCTGTGTATGTGGATAGGGGCTGTGTATGTGGATAGGGGCTGTGTATGTGGATAGGGCTGTGTATGTGGATAGGGCTGTGTATGTGGATAGGGCTGTATATGTGGATAGGGCTGTGTATGTGAATAGGGACTGTATATGTGGATAGGGCTGTGTATGTGAATAGGGGCTGTGTATGTGAATAGGGGCTGTGTATGTGAATAGGGGCTGTGTATGTGGATAGGGGCTGTGTATGTGGATAGGGGCTGTGTATGTGGATAGGGGCAGTGTATGTGGATAGGGGCTGTGTATGTGGATGGGGCTGTGTATGTGAATAGGGGCTGTGTATGTGGATAGGGGCTGTGTATGTGGATAGGGGCTGTGTATGTGGATAGGGGCTGTGTATGTGGATAGGGGCAGTGTATGTGGATAGGGGCTGTGTATGTGGATGGGGCTGTGTATGTGGATAGGGGCTGTGTATGTGGATAGGGGCTGTGTATGTGGATAGGGGCTGTGTATGTGGATAGGGGCTGTGTATGTGGATAGGGGCTGTGTATGTGGATAGGGGCTGTGTATGTGGATAGGGGCTGTGTATGTGGATAGGGGCTGTGTATGTGGATAGGGGCTGTGTATGTGGATAGGGGCTGTGTATGTGGATAGGGCTGTGTATGTGGATAGGGGCTGTGTATGTGGATAGGGCTGTGTATGTGAATAGGGACTGTATATGTGGATAGGGCTGTGTATGTGGATAGGGGCTGTGTATGTGGATAGGGCTGTGTATGTGGATAGGGCTGTATATGTGGATAGGGCTGTGTATGTGAATAGGGACTGTATATGTGGATAGGGCTGTGTATGTGAATAGGGGCTGTGTATGTGGATAGGGGCAGTGTATGTGGATAGGGCTGTGTATGTGGATAGGGGCTGTGTATGTGGATAGGGGCTGTGTATGTGGATAGGGGCTGTGTATGTGGATAGGGGCTGTGTATGTGGATAGGGGCTGTGTATGTGGATAGGGGCTGTGTATGTGGATAGGGGCTGTGTATGTGGATAGGGCTGTGTATGTGAATAGGGGCTGTGTATGTGGATAGGGCTGTGTATGTGAATAGGGACTGTATATGTGGATAGGGCTGTGTATGTGGATAGGGGCTGTGTATGTGGATAGGGCTGTGTATGTGGATAGGGCTGTGTATGTGAATAGGGACTGTATATGTGGATAGGGCTGTGTATGTGGATAGGGGCTGTGTATGTGGATAGGGCTGTGTATGTGGATAGGGCTGTGTATGTGGATAGGGCTGTGTATGTGGATAGGGCTGTGTATGTGGATAGGGCTGGTTCAGCGCTGGCTGAGACCATACACAGTCAAATCCACATTTGAAGCAGTGGGTCAGTTTTGAATGGTGTCTTATCCTGCATAATTTTACCTTTGTTATGGGACAAGTTTGTAAGCGCTTTTGAAAATGCCAATTTCCTGGTTGGTTCTTACTAATAGAGTTCCTTATCTCTATTCTAGACCAGAGACTCAGAAAGTAACGAAGGCAAAGCATCACCATAACAGCAAGGAAACTGACATTCTCAAAGGTGAGGTTAGCCATGGCAGCCCCCCAATACATTTATTGTGACAGACTCCCTTCTCTGAACTGCTGAATGCTAAGTTCTGATTTGTGGTCATAGGTTAACCTTACAAAACATGCTTAGTGTGATTCATTGTTGTAGAGATCTAATAAAAGCATAAGCTTACCCCATACATTATGAAAATAGAGAATACAATTATACAGTATATACACAAATAATCTTACAAATATGTTTACACCATGGCTGAATGTTTACACAGTGTATACACCAACATTGCTGTGATAAGAACTGTAACATGGTACAGAACAGCCAGCTAAGTAATTAATGGTGCTGAGAACAATGGTGCCATTTATAAGACTACGGCTAGGAACAGAATTCTCCTCTAGCAGTCACGCTCTGCAGTCTCAGTATGGACCCTACCTGTATTTCAGGTAATACAGAGCAAGGCACTCAGGTAATTGCTGTCTTCCCCTGCTAAAGGTGATTTGGCATTCTTGTAGGAAAGCTTTTCAATACCACCGCACTACATATGCTGGTGTCATAACAAAGCAATTTAGCTTGTCTTCGTGGAATGTAAGGCCTCTTCACCAGACACTAAATCCAGCACACAAGTTGCCTTACACGCTCAACCATCAATAAAACTTCACAGAAATATACCAAAAATCTCAAACTTCACTGGAACGCTTGTTTGATCATTTAGTTGAACAATTTCATGCGGTGCCTTAGAGACAATAATATAATCAGAATATCTGAATAGTTGGGTTCAGCATTTGCAGCGTTACTAATATATCCTGCCAGTGGTATCAACAGCTAAATGTTAATTTTTTAGAAGTCATATCAAGTGGAAGTCACAAATGGAGGTATGACCTAGTCTCAAAACCATTTTTTAGATCTATATCTATTCACAGACCTGCTTGATTGTATCACCCCAGTATACAAGTCTATGCACTGAGCAGACACACAAACCATCATTAGAGAATGAGTGTAATCTTCCTCTGAGCACAGATGGCTCAATGCACCTTTAGCATACAGAGCCACTGATAGAAATCATGGCGCCCCATACAGCCTACCTGATGGGACCCCCTTTAGCCCCACCCTCAACCCCACCCCTGACCCCGCCCCAGGCCCTCCCTTAAAACCATAATCGCATGTAAAAATCAGACAGGCAGGTTGTACCCAAGTAGACCTATTACTTGGGTACAATCAGTATGCCTTAGCTGGTCCCTGCTAACCTGGGCAAGATTGTAATCATCTATGGCTGACTTAACGGACACTGACATCAATAGTGACACCGATACAGTGATCAGCTAAATTACTGTATAGTCTACACTATATTAATGGCACTAGCCATGTTAACATCAAGGGGCAATGAAGGGGTTAACTGTGTGCCTAACAAGTGTCATGTGTGTAACATGCAAGAAAGGGCTTCTCCACGCTTCAGCCGGCTGCCGCGGACTATAGCTTCCCTACAGTACCAAACTTTGTTCCCCCCCCCCACGCAGCCCCATAACCCCCCCCCCCCTCCCATCCACCCACATTCCTTGTACCATCTTGGGATATTAGAAGAGCGCCATGACACCCCCCACTTTCATGTGTGTAACATGTGCTGCTTCTACTAACAGATCTGGCAGTTTTTAGAAATAGCCAGATTGCTGATCTGTGTACAGAGCCCTGTGTTTTTACACACAGGACTTTGTGCTGTGATTGGCTACAGCTGATGAACATGTCTCGGCCATAAATCTTTGGCCAGGACCTGCTGACAAAATCCTGCTGTAGCCAATAAGAGAGTGGGTTAGCAGCAGGCACGCACATGCGTGTCCCTAACCAGGAACAGGCTGGATGATGTACATGTATGTAATCCAGCCTGCCTGTACCACCGTTCCGCAGAAAATGTACTGAGGGTGTGCGGCAAGCAGTTAAAGGGAAAATGTTAGGGTTAGGTTCTGATCAGGTCCGCCTGTCCATTTTTCAGGCAGACCTGATCTGACCCTCCATTCACTACTATAGAGCGGTGGATCTAAATGGACTTGTGGTCATTTACACCCGCCTACCTTCAATCTGATCTGCTAAACAAAATGGAAGGGGATCCGTTCCCCTCTAGCAGATCAGATTGGAGGACAGTTGGGTGTAAAACAGACCGCCATTTTTTTTTTTTTACACCAACCATCCTTAGAGCAGACTGGGCTGTGTCCATGTCCGCTCTACATAAGCTGAGTGGACACGGACCTGTCATCTGATCACTTTGCTCAGTGGGGGATCAGCGGACAGATCCCCCGCTGAACAATTGGATTCCACTCCTTGTGAAAGAAACCTTGATAACACACAGCAACACTGGCAGGTTACGATTATCAGCATTATGATAACACACATGCGGCAGTCAGCAGGGTTCTCTATCACAGTGTATCACTTAGCATGGCTGTTGGTTACTGACCTTGTTACCTTATGACCAATCAGCACCCAACAGCCATGCTATGTGACACACTGTGACAGAGAACCTGCTGACTGCTGCCTGTGTGTTGTAGATGGTGACATTATTGTAATTTACAGTGCAGTAAATCTTTCACCAACCCCCAGGCATCCCTGTGCTGCAGCAGCCATGATGAATTCCGGCTTCCCCTCTCCTCCTGGACGCGGTCAGCTGCCTGCCTCTCGCTCTCCATCTCTCTCAGTCAGAGAGTCTGACTACTGAGTGGGGAGCTAAGTGAAGGAAGATCACTTTCCGCCAGGGAATGAAAATGGGCAGCCGCAGCGGCAGGTGGCCAGGAGTTTAAGCAGCTGGGACATGTAGAGCGGGCATGGAATGCACTGCGCATGCGCCATAAATGAAAAAAAAAAAAAGCCCCTCCACTCTACTCAACACAGATCACCAGAGAGGGGCCCGGAAAATAGTAATAATATTCCTTCCTAAACTAGAGGTAGTGGCTAAGCGGGCTTTTATTTAGAAAGCCCGTTTTTTTTAAATTCTGCACTGACTGTTTGTGAGGCTGCCCGGGCCCCCCACGCAGAGCGGAGTACGCCGGGCCCGGTACAACAGAGCCGGTTGTACTGGCTTATCAGTGGCCCTGTTATCATAAATAGGCGACATAAAGCAGAGATTTACTAAAACCGGAGAGTGCAAAATCTTTTGCAGCCCTGCATAGAAAACAATCAGCTTCCACGATTTTTTGTCAAAGCTTAATTAAACAAGCTGACATTAGAAGCCAATTGGCTACCATGCAGAGCTGCACCAGACTTTGCACTCTCCGCCGTAGTAAATTTACCCCAGTATGACTTGGGAAATATTTCAGACATGCCCCCAACACCTACTCTGTCCACTGGTCCAGCAAATCAAAAACCAAGGAGAGGATTCCAAAAAACGACAGCATTGCTTTAATAATCATTGTCCAATCTGGAAAAAGTTTGAGGGATCATGTAGCGTCTTTAGCTATCTTCATTTTACAGCACTGAACACAGAACTTTAGTTAGATTAAGAGAAATAAAAAGCGTCACTGCAATGTAAACATGGCCTTAAAGCTGTCATAAAAATGGGAGGATAATAAGCAAACAATGTAAGGCTAGTCCAACAGATAGGAAAAATATTTTTAATAGCTTTTCACAAACATCTATCGCTATCTATAACTAAAAGCACAAAACAACAGAAAATAATAATTTGTAGATTAGAGCTAATTATTTGGTTTCTGTAGAACAGGATAGAAGGCCATCGTATGTCAACAGGAAGCCTGGAAAGTGGGCATACTGATGAATGTTTGCACATATCTACGTTACGGTAGTGATTCAAGCTAAAAAAGAGGTGACAGGTCACCCAAACATCTTTGCTAAGGTCTGCCTGGAGTCAGGCTATGAATGACATTACTGAACTAGAAAAACATCACATTTCTTGTAAAGAAAAAAACAAGTCCATAACATACCAATATAAATGGTTCTTTGAGACTCACCATAAACATTACAAACTGACTGTAAAATCTCAGTAAAATTAAAAAGGTCCAGAAAAAATTATTCTTCACATTTGCTACGTAAATATACACTCACTGGCCACTTTATTACATATGTTCAATTGCTAATCAACCAATCACATGGCAGCAGCTCAATCCATTTCGGCATCTAGAAGTGGTGAAGATGACTTGAAGTTCAAACCAAGAATCAGAACGGGGAAGATGGGGGATTTAAGGGACTTTGAACGTGGCATGGTTGTTGGTGCCAGAAGGGCTGGTCTGAGTATTTCATAAACTGCTGATCTACTGGGATATTCACACAGTCATCTCTAGGTTTTACAGAGAATGGTCCAAAAAAGTGAAAATACCCAGTGAGTGGCAGTTGTGTGGACAAAAATGCCTTGTTGATGTCAGAAGTCAGAGGAGAATGGGCAGACTGGTTCGAGATGATAGAATGGTAACAGTAACTCAAATAAGTACTCATTACAACCAAGGTATGCAGAATACCATCTCTGAATGCACAACACATCAAACTTTGAAGCAGATGGGCTAGGGGAGCAGAAGACCACTGGGTACCATGCTAAGAACAGAAAACTGAGGGTACAATTCGCAGAGGCTCACCAAAATTGGACAATAGAAGATTGGAAAAACATTGCCTGGTCTGATGAGTCAATTTCAGCTGCGACATTCAGATAATAAAGTCAGATTTGGTGTAAACATGAAAGCATGGATCCATCCTGCTTTGTATCAACGGTTCATGCTTGTGGTGGTGTAATGGTGTGTGTGTGTGTGTGTGTGGGGGGGGGGGGGGGGGGAGTATACTTTGGGTCCCTTAGTACTGATTGAGCATCATTTAAACGCCACAGCCTACCTGAGTATTGTTGCTGACCGTGTCCATCCCTTTATGACTACAGTGTACCCATCTTCTGATGGCTCCTTCCAGCAGGATAATGCACCATGTCACAAAGCTCAAACCATCTCAAACTGGTTTCTTGAACATGACAATGAGGTCACTGTACTCCAATGGCCTCCACAGCCACCAGATCTCAATCCAATAGAGCATCTTTGGGATATGGTAGAACGGGATATGCGCATCATGGATGTGCAGCCAACAAATCTGCACCAATTGCGTGATGCTATCATGTCAATATGGACCAAAATCTCTGAGGAATTTTTCCAACACCACCATCTTGTTGAATATATGCCACAAAGATATAAGGCAGTTCTGAAGTCAAAAGGGGATCCAATCTGGTACTAGCAATTTGTACCAAATAAAGTGGCCGGTGAGTTCAAATCTACTTCTTAGGATGCCTGTCCCATATGTGACTGCTTATTTTTTCTCAGCCTGTACAGTACTTTAAACAGCAAACCAACCAATGCTGAGACTAAAGGTCTGTACACACGATAAGAAAATTGGCTAGAAAATATTTTACCTTAAGTGAACACAAAGTCGGATTTTGGTTTAATTAGTACAGTTTTCATCCAAAAAAAAAAAAAAAAACTACGCATGCTCAGAAACCAAAGAATACATTATAAAACAATTCAACACATTACACCCCTTCTGAAGTTGTATTCGGTCATATGAGAATTTCCCTAAGTTGAGAAACCTCTTATTTTCCATAGGAGACTAGCATGCAAAAAAATTGACTATTATTCGTCCAATAATCTTATCGTGTTAGCGGGCTTTAGCCTGCCGATTCGCTGATCAACATTTGGTAGGTTCAGCAGGGAGCAGTCAAATTTGCAGTGCAGCTGCACTCGCTGATCAGTGTACTCCGACAGTGGTGGGGGATGCTGTCAGAATACAATATCCTCACGGGGCCATTCCTCACTCCACCTCACTTGTGGTAATGGAGATATTGGGTGTTTTTTTCCCCAATCAGCTTGGTGGCTGAAAAAAAAAATGGCTAGCTTTACAGTTCTGGCTGTAGTACCCTCGAATATTGGGTCACTCGTTCTCCACCTGGTCCATTCCAAAATTGACTTTTTTTTACCAATATTAAGCAGCAGTCATAAATAGGGCAGGCATTCGCTTATATTTACATTTACATATCAATTGTAAAAAAAAAAAGGTCACTTTTTCCCTAGAGTTCAGCTTTAAAGTGATATTAAATGCAGATTTTTTTTTAACAACAAACATGTTATACTTCCCTGCTCTGTGCAGTGGTTTTTCACAAAGCAGCCCCGATTCTCCTCTTCTTGGGTCCCTTGATGACACTTCTGGTCCCTCCCTCCTGCCAAGTGCCCCCATAGCAAGCAGCTTGGAATGGGGGCACCCGGGTCGGCTTACTCCCAAACCGTTACTTTATGTGTCAATTCACACATGAAGCGTGGCTTGGCCCCCACCCTTGCTCTTTCCTCATTGGCTCACTGGCTGTGATTGACAGTAGCGGGAGCAAATGGATCCTGCTGCTGTATCAGCCAATGAGGAGAAAGAGACCCAGGAGAGCCGCCACTCTCGTGCATATCTCTGGATTAAGATGGGGCTCAGGTAAGTTTTTAGGGGGGCTGCGGAGGAAGCGCCACACAGGTTTTTTTAACTTCATGCATAGAATACATAAAAGGTAAAAAACCTTGAGCCTTTACAAATGCTTTAACCTTAGATTTGTACTATGAGGAACCAGGGCCGCTGATAGGGGGGGACCACCAGCCCTCTTGTAGGGGGCCCGAGCACACAGGGGGCCCCACACAGAGAGGGGGATTAGTGATGGACAACAAATACAGAAATCTTCCTCCAGCACCTGAATCTGATCTGTCCCTCTCCCTGCTATCAGCTTTTATCTGCTGAGAAAGAGACAGTCGTCCCTCACTAATCCCCCTCCCTGTGTGGCCCCCCCATCCCAGCACTTATCTCTGCTCAGGAGTTTATTTGTAACTTTGTTTCTCTCTCTCTGTCTCTCTGATCCCGGAGCTCCAACTGCCCAGCCTGTATATTTTTTTCATCTCATCTTTATTTTCATTCATTAGCATCGTTTTTATTTTTTTTTGATTTAGCAGGAATTATGCGAGTTATGTTATATTTGTGTCTGCTAATAGTGATTTTGTTGTAATTTTAGCTAAATATATCTTTCATATTTTCTTGGGGGGGCCCTGCCAGGTAGTCTGTACAGGGCCCCGCGATTTCTAACAGCAGCCCTCTGAGGAACTATACCTATTTATTCAACCAATCTGTATCCAATGAGGCAGAACCATGCACTACATACTTGTTGACAGATCTAAAGTAGATTGTACAATCAGATAGTAAGATGTGTGGTAGGCTTTCATTATACAGTAGCAATGTTTAACCTGTTTTACTGTTATACTATGTTCCTACTAAAACAAGTAAGTAGCTGCTTACTCAATGCTAGTTGTAGATACCTAGCAGTCATAAATAGAGCACAGCTGAATGGTTAAACTGTAACTTGCCATCAACACCACTACGGAGGTAAGAAATTCTGTAATATAACCACTCTTCCAGTAAGAAGCCCTTTTTTATTTTTTTAAACCAGTGCAAAGAGCAATGCTTAAGTGTAAAATACTCATAAATCAAATATACAGTATCTGTGTGTGAGGATTTCTATGGAATACTATTCTTTGTACATTGTTACTCTTTGCATCCTGTTCTTGAATAAGCTTGTGTCATTTTTATGAAACTCCTCAATCCTTCAGGGTTTATGTTTTCTCATATGCATAAATGCCTCGGTTTTCCAACTTCCCTAGGCTCCATTCACACCTGGGCGTTTTTGTTTCAGGCGTTTTTTGTGCAGGAGTTTTTAGATTGAATAGAGAACAATGGAAAACGCCTGTAATCTGCCCAAAAAAGAAGCTCATGTACTTTTTTGAGCATTGGGCGTTTTGCTTCAGGCGTTAAAACGCTCAGATGTGAACAGAGGCCATTTAAATGAATGGGATTTTACTTGTTGGGCGTTTTGGAAACGTTTTTTTTTAGCGTTTTTGGAGCTGAAAACGCCCAGGTGTGAATGGAGCCTAAGCTAAAATAGCTGATGGGGTATGATTTTAAGAAAAGGCAATAACTGAAAATTAAAAAAAAAAAAATAAATAAAGAAAAAATCATTGTGGGATATATGCATAAACACACATCCCCCTCTATCATGCCTCCAACATATGAATTCACAACCATCATTCTTTAATGTTTTTTAACCGCTTGCCGACTAGCCCCCATAGTTTTGCTGCGGCAGGTCTGCTCTGTTCCACAAAACGGTCGTACCTGTACGTCGCTTCGCAGGACTGCTAGCGGGGGCACGCATGCCGATTGGCCACGGGGGGAGCCATTCAGCAGGTCTGGCGGCTCCCTGTGGAAACATAACGGCAGACCGCTGTTCTGTCAGTAATGAACACAGGGATCCTGTGTTCCTCTTATTTAGGAACACGGGTCTCTGTGTTCATTCAGCAAGCCCATCCCCCAACACAGTTAGAAAGCACCCCCTAGGGACACATTTGATCGCCCCTGGTGTTACCCCCTTCCCTGCCAGTGTCATTAGTACAGTAACAGTGCATATTTTTAGCACTGATTACTGTAGTAATGTCCCTGGTCCCCTCAGAAGTGTCAAAAATGTCAGTTAGGTGCCCGATCTGTCCACTGCAATGTCGCAGTCCTGCTAAAAATCGCTGCCGTTACTAGTTAAAAAAAAATGGGACATAAATGTTTCCCCTAGTTTGTAGACGCGATAACTTTTGCACAAACCAATCAATATACACTGGGATTTTCTTTACCAAAAATATGTAGCAGAATACATATTGGTCTAAAATGATGAAAAATTTGATTTTTCATTTTTTTTTATTGGGAATGTTCTATAACGGAAAGTGAAAAATATTGTTTTTTCAGAATTGTCTCTTTTTTTGTTTATAGCGCAAATAATAAAAATCGCAGAGGTGATCAAATGCCACCAAAAGAAAGCTCTATATGTGGGAAAAAAGGACATTCATTTTATTTGGGTACAGCATCGCAGGATCGTGCAATTGTCAGTTAAAGTAACGCAGTGCCGTATCGCAAAACAAATGGCCTGGTCATTAAGGGGGTAAAACCTTCTGGTCCAGAAGTGGTTAAGCTTCACCCTTTGGTCAAACATCTCTGTTCCCACCTTCACTTACGGGACAGTTAGAGCAGACGTATGACCCTTCTGTGCATCTGTACCTTCCCAGGATTCTTTACTCATACGTTTAACCACTTGCCGACCGCCGCACGACTATCTACGTCGGCGGTCAGCCCCTCACAGGCAAACTAACGTAGGGCTACGTTGCTTGCTTGTGAGGGTCTAGGGAGCGAGCGCGCGCCCCCGGAGGCGCGCTCCCGCTCCCGCGTGGTCACGGACCCCCCCGCGCGTGTGACCAGCGGACCCGATGTCCGCCGGCCACTCGGCGATCGGCGGGGGAGAGGGAGAATGTCAGGCAGCTTGTGTAAACAAACTGCCTGTCATTCTCCTCGCTGCAAAGACACTGATAAAACGGATCTGGTATGTAGATCCGTTGATCAGTGTCCTTACAGCTAGAGCCACAGCCAATCACAGTAGAAACCACGCCCCTAGGGACACACACAGCCCCTCCCTTCCAAATAAAGTTAACCCCTTCACTACCAGTGTATTTTTACAGTAACAGTGCATATATATAGCACTGATTACTGTAGAAATGTCACTGGTAACCCCAAAAGTGTCAAAAATGTCAGTCAAGGGTCCGATCTGTCCGCCCCAATGTCGCAGTACCGCAAAAAAAATCGCAGATCGCCGCCATTACGCGTTAAAAAAAAAAACAACAAAAATGACAAAAATCTTTCCCTTTGTTAGTAAACGCGATAACTTTTGCGCAAACCAATCAAAATACGCTTTTTGCGATTTTTTTTACCAAACATAGGTAGCATAAAACAAATTGGCCGAAAATTTTTAAAAATTTTGATTTTTACATTTTTTTTGGGGGGAATTTCATATAAAAAAATGTGAAAAATATTGCTATTTTTGCAAAATTGACGCTCTTTTTTTGTTTATAGCGCGTGATCAAAAAATCGCACAGGTGATCAAATACCACCAAAAGAAAGCTCTGTTTGTGGGAAAAAAAGGACGTCAAATTCGTTTAGGTACAGCGTCGCACGACCGCGCAATTGTGCGTTAAATTCACGCAGTGCCGAATCGCAAAATACCCCCTGGTCGGAATGGGGGTAAAATCTTCCGGGGCTTAAGTGGTTAAGAAGCCACCAGCTTGGGCACATGTTGAGCCTGAAAGAACATGTCATTCTTCAATAGAATCACTGGTGAGGACTGGACTTACTTGTACCCAGCATCTGCTACACACTTTAGCAGTAAAATGCATTGTTGATTTATGTGTCCTTACGGATTGTACCTTTCTATATTGTTGCTAGTTTCACCCACCCGGCTATTTCAATAAAGCTTCAAGATTTGTACACCTCTGGGTAACGCGTTGTGAGGACAAAACGCAATTCATTTTTTATTGAAACTGATCTTGCTGACAATAAGAGATTAATAGCAACTCATCAGCATACCAAAGGCGATTTAAAGGACTTGTACACCTAAAACTGACACAGGGTTTTGGGTAGATGTTGGGGAGGTAAACCAGCTGACAGTTGCATCAAAGTTTATATTGTGGTGAATGCTGCAGAAGTATGCAAAAGAAGGTGACAACACCCAGGTGATCGGAAACCGAATCAAAAGTGAAAGCAGAAAGATCCCATTTGTTGGAGCATCCAAACTGTAAAAGAATCCAGAGGCTGAATCAGTACACCGTGCTTCACTTACAACCTAAAGAAGAGCTTCACCCAAAAGGGGAAGCTTCGCTTGTCTGCCTCCTCGCCCCCCCCCCCCTCCGCTGTCACATTTGGCAACTTTCGTGGGGGGAGGAATGAGTACCTGGTTTTAACAATGCCTGTCAAAACCAGGTACTCACTCCCCCCCCCCCCCACGAAAGGTGCCAAATGTGGCAGTGGAGAGGGGGGGGGGGACAGACAAGCGAAGCTTCCCCTTTTGGGTGGAGGTACTGGCTTCCACTTCTGGGGAGGTGAGCCGAACTTCGGCCCTTCCTCCCTCGGCCAGGGAAACCGGCTGTAAAGCCTTAACCACTTAAGCCCCGGAAGATTTTACCCCCTTCCTGACCAGGGCCTATTTTGCGATTCGGCACTGCGTGACTTTAACGGACAATTGCGCGGATGTGCGACGCTGTACCCAGTTGAAATTGATGTCCTTTTTTTCCCACAAACAGAGCTTTCTTTTGGCTGTATTTGATCACCTGTGCGATTTTTACTTTTTGCGCTATAAACAAAAAAAGAGCGTCAATTTTGCAAAAATAACAATATTTTTCACATTTTTTTATATGAATTTCCCCCCCAAAAAAATTTAAAAATTGAATTTTTTTAACATTTTCGGTCAATTTGTTTTATGCTACATATGTTTGGTAAAAAAAAAAAAAAAAAAAAAAAAAAAAAAAAAAAAAAAAAATCGCAAAAAGCGTATTTTGATTGGTTTGCGCAAAAGTTATCGCGTTTACTAACAAAGGGAAAGATTTTTGTCATTTTTGTTGTTTTTTTTTTTTTAACGCGTAATGGAGGCGATCTGTGGTTTTTTTTGGGGTACTGCGACATAGCGGCGGACAGATCGGACCCCTGACTGACACTTTTGGGGTTACCAGTGACATTTCTACAGTAATCAGTGCTATACATATGCACTGTTACTGTAAAATTACACTGGCAGTGAAGGGGTTAACTTTTTTTTGAGAAGGAGGGGTTATGTGTGTCCCTAGGGCCGTGATTCTAACTGTGATTGGCTGTGGCTTGAGGTGTAGGAACAGTGATCAATGGTCCTACATAGTAGAACCGTATGATCACTATTCCTACACAGGGGAGAATGACAGGCGGCTTGTTTACATTAGCCGCCTGCCTTTCTCCCTCTGCACCGACGATCGCTGAGTGACCGGCGGACATGGGGTCCGCCGGTCACACGCGCGGGGGGGTGCGGGAGCGCGCCTCTGGGGGCACGCGCTCGCTCCCTAGACCCTCACAGGCTAGCGACGTAGTACTACGTCTCTCTGCCTGTGAGGGGCTGACTGCCGACGTAAATAGTCGTGCGGCAGTCGGCAAGTGGTTAAGCAAGATGGTGGCACCAGCACCCGAGAGCCAATTCAAGGATCGGCTTGGGTGAGAACACCGGTGGATGCCTGGACAGGTAAGTGCCCTAACAGGAAAAGTCAGCAGCTACAGTATGTTTAGCTGCTGAATTTACTTTTTTTTTTTCTTGAGGGGGTGGAACTCTTCACTTTTGGTAGACAATCTCAAAAAACCCGTCCACACCATGACACGTTCAATAAAAATTGCTATGACAATGCTCCCCAAAACGCATGATGTATATAAGTGGGCTATAGCGCACCACACCTCAGTATACCACAATACCTGGTGTACTGTGTTATTAACAGAAAAATCTATGCATGAAAACACATGTATTACAGTGTAAATGTTGCGGTGTGAATACTTAATCCAAACTATGTAATGTTTACATCAAAACCCTGAAGTCAGCCAAAGGGTTACAAAGATTATTTGTGAAATTGTTAGGAAATTCTTTTTAAAGCAACATTTCCTCAAATGTTTAGTCTTTACGAAATTAAGCATCTTAGTTCTCTGTAGAAACGACTAGAAATGTCACCCAAACCCCAGCTAGTACAGAACAGGCCTATACAGTCTGCTTAGCCAATTCAGTTCTTTCTCAGCTTTAAAACCAAGCAAATGTTGACTTATCTCAAATCATATCAGAACTACAAATTGCACAAAGAAAGTCAGCCTGTGTTTAACAAGTCAAGGAAGAGATAAGTGTGAGATATGTACAGAAATCAAACCAGCTGCTCATTAGGTGTCCAGCCAGCCCTAGAGAATCATTTCATTAACCCGTTGGCCTCAGACCAATAGAGGAACATGAGGACAACTCATTTCCCAGGCATCCCTTTTCTGCTTCAGTGGTCACACATTCTCAGTGCTCTTCATCTGTAATTTGCTGCAAACTATAGTCCTGTATGAAGTTTCATCTATCTATATTTCCACCAATTTAAATAGTGATATGAATATAACAGCTAAATAATCCAAGTACCACTTATACAAGCCATACAACAAATGCACTATTAGGCAAACAGATTACAAGGTTTGCCAATACATGTCATTATCAATTTAAGAGGGAGGTCACAAACAATTCAATGATTTGTCTTATAACACAAAAGGTAATTAGATAATCCTTTAAACTGTTAAACACACATCAGGCAACCACAAGGATGTAAAACAAATGGATATTAAAAAATATACGTATGGCCATTCTACATCGGATTATCCACGAACGTCCACCCACAGGGTGAGTAGTGAAAACACAACTCCTTCTAGCGGAAAAACTTATGATCACTAGATTGTGGAACACACTGAATCCACCCACCATCTACTACTGATACCATTTCTACCCTTAATCACCAATGTGAGATGGAGAAACAACTAGCTTTTACTGATTTACCGTTAGATCATTTAGAGACAGATTGAATAATTGGTTGACCAATCCTAAGTATACTATTAAATTTTGATGACTTGTTGCTATAATTCAAAGTAGGGATCGACCAATATAGTTTTTTCATTGCCGATATTTTGGTCAACGCGTATCGGCCGATATTTTCGTACATTTAAAAAAAAAAAATGTATTTTTTTATTTTTACTTGACAGGTACTCTTGATGAGGGATCTGGGGGTCTAAAAAAACAAACAAACCCCTCCTCTGCACTAAAAAGCATTCAAAACGCCAAGTTTGGCCGTTTTGAATGGGGTCATTTTCTTAAATCTGGCGCCAGTACCCGGAAGTGATGTCATGACATCACTTCCGGGTTTTTGCATAGAGACCCGACCAGAGCCAAATACGGCTTTGATCGGGTCTTCGGCGGCCGTGTAGGCTGGATGCCCGGGTCTCCCGGTGGGACGAGAGACCCGGGCGAGCCGCGGAAGGCAGCGGATGTCCCCTCCCGCTCCTTGTAATGACAGCCGAGCGGCTTCTTAGCCACATCAGTTGTCATTACAAGACAGCCAACCGTCGGCTTTGAACGCCGATACCGGGGTGATGCCTCTAGCTACAGGCATCACTCTGGTACAAGCACTTTCTGAAATATTGGCAATATCGGTAACCTCCGGCACCGATTTCGATATATCGGCCTTCGATATATCGGCTTTGCTGATAATCGGTCAATCCCTAATTCAAAGTATAACCTAGCAAATGCTTTATTTTATGTTGCTATTTTTAGGGTGACTGGCCTTGTATCTCCTTTTCCCCTTCTCCCCTCCTCTTCTTATATTCATGTGCCCCTATACTTTCCCTCCCGTCTCCTCTGTCCTCCTCCTCCTTTTGGTGGCGGCATCTTCAGATTATACTGCAAGTGTCTTGTCAATTATCTGTTCCTCATGATGTTTGTTCTGACATAACTTTTATTTGGGTCCATTGACCTTCTGACCTGTTTTGGTGTATCTCAGCCATTTATTGTACTTTTTTTGTTCCTGTATTACCTCTAATTTTCAATAAAAGAAGCATTGAAATTAGGAAAATATATACATTTGCCAAGGTGATTTTCCGATAGAAAACAAATGCAGTCATACTTCAAGTAAACCACATGCAAAGTGACAGTAGCCCCCAGTCTGACATCATGAAAGCATATGGAGTGTATGATGGGTGTTTAAGATGTATTCTACCGTATTCGTACTACTCATGGCCTGCAGCTACTTTATCCTAAAACCAACTACAAATTAAATTGGACATAATTTATGGAGCGAACATGTTGAATAAGCACTAGGTGAGAAGTAGTTTGTCTGAAAGATGATACTGTGCTATACACATTAACCCAAAAGAATATCATCGGTATATTTTCTTCCTGAAGGCATAATCAGCAAAAACTGAACACCAAAATAAGAAAATAGGACCAGCCTTCCCCCATGCAAGGCACATTTAGCTGTAAATACTGTAAAATACAATACCCACACCAATTTGTCAAACTGAAATGAGTAAAGTGACTTATCAGAGAGGTATTTAATATGACTGATGTGCGTGTCAATATAAAAGAAAGTAACAGGCGGGCGTCTTTGAATTACCTTCTTGCTCCACCTGATGAGCTAAAGTGATTGGCAGAAACTCACACTGAGTCAATGGGAGTTGCAGCAATGAGTCGCTTCTATGTGTATTGAATTACCCCCTTGGAGCAGTCATTAACTAAGCTATGTTCCAGCTTGCTGAGAAGCCAAAAGGTCCAGGAATTACAAGAAAGAACCCCAAACTTCAGTATCGACACACTGATCATTTTCATTGGAAACTTTCCAAATTTTGAGACATGCATTAGGAAAAATACATATACCTGACACAACAAAATGTAATCCAACAGATATGGACAAGTTTCTTCAACCCTACATGGGACATGAAGTATATTATAATGCGTATTCAACACTGGTTGGATCATGCTAAATGTTATGCATTACCTGCGGGAGTTCTTAACCGGTCATTTTGTGCTGATATTACACTTTTTTGGATTTATATTTTGAGCAAGAGTAGAAAAATTCTAAAATGTTATATTTCAGTAAATATAATTCATGCCTAGTAGGGTTTAAATAGATAAACATTACACAAAGTTGTTAAAGTTGAACTCCAAACAGCTAAATACAGAAATTAAAATATGCCAAAGGATTTGCATGGCTCTGTTACACCACACAACCTTGGAGACATGATTTTTCCCTATTGCAGTTTCACTTTCAGTTTCCCAGCTGGCTCCATATACACTTGCGTTTTTGTATGCTCCTAGAAGCGGTTATTAGCATTTTTCCTCCTAGAAGCTAAATAGTGTTATCCTATGTGTCAATGCTCACTACTTTAGCCTATTAGCATTTTTTGAGCTCCAGAGTTTTTTTGGAGTGTTTTTTCCAGCAGAAAAAAAAAAAAAGCTGACTGCTCCTAAATGCTCCTAACTGCTTCTAAATGCAACTAAAATGCTCTTAACAGTTTTTTTTTTCTTTATGTGCTGCAATAACGCTAATACAATTCTAATGCTCCTAAAAACATATAAATGCTTCTAAAATACTACTAGAAGCTGGCACAAAAATGCTATTATCAGCGTTTTTCTCTAGCTTTTTTTGAGCTTATGAAAATAAGGCTAGCGTGGATGGAGCCTGTGAGTGTACAGCGGAAGGAGAATGATATCTCTCTGTTCTCCCCTCCTTTCAGTATGGCTCCTTAGGGCTCTTTCACACGGTCCGCCTCCGCAGGCGGATCCGTGTTGCTCAGCGGGGATCGATCCGCGATCCCCGCTGAGCCGGCGGATGACAGCTCCGTCTCCGCTTGCAGTGCGGAGAGGGAGGTGTCTCAGCACCCGCTGCCCTCTATGGGGGATCGGATGAGAGCGGACCGCTTGTCCGCTCTCATCAGATCCGCTCCGCTCCGATTACTGAACGGATGGAAAAATAGGGTTTCCATCCGTCCAGATTTTAGCACAGGATCGGATGCGGATGGCAGCGGGTGTCAGCGGAGGTGTCTCCGCTGACACCCGCTGCCCCATAGAGCTGCATGGAGGATCCAATCAGATCCGCCTAAAAAACTGACAGGCGGATCTGATCGGACCGCCCGTTTGAAAGAGCCCTTATACTGCATTGTGACAATACATAGGAAATATACTCACCAGGAGAACTTAAGATATGATTATCAGAGTATTAGTAAAAAAGGATCCTGAAAATCATGTAGTCTACCAGGACGAGTAAATGAAAATATGTAATTGTTTAAAATGTTATTGACTCTGGTTTAAAGATGGCACAGCAGAATGGAATAACACACTAGGTCTAAACTATACTAATAATCTGTAATTTAACAAACCCCTCAACTACAGCACAATTGAATGAATGTGCTCAGAATCAGGGAAACGTCTGCATGTGGTCCTTACATTTGGGCTACCAAAAGCAGAACGCATATTTACATTCCTTGCAGTGTGGGGATTAGGAGCTGATGAATACTGTCATTTGCAGTGCCACATACCTGCTAATCTTCAAGAAAAAAAATTATACTTTTGCACGCCACAAAATGTTCCATGGGTAATTAACTTACACCAAGTAAAGCCTGGGCAAGTGTTTGCTTGTTGCTTTGGATTTAATTGAGATTTCTTGTAGGGCACAGAATATAGCAACGTTTCATTGTCATTCCGTCTTGTCTTGACAACATGAAAGTTAAAGTTCTAAAAACTCTAAGACAGACAGTAAAAATATAATTACTCCTACTGTATGAGTCACTTTTCAGAGGCAGAACATTTAACCAGATAGACCATAATAACTTATTTTATATCCTGAATCTGATTGCAAGGGTGTGAATAAAATGTTTTCTAACCAATGTTAAAGTTTATGTAAATCTAAATTTATTTTTAGGCTGCAAAGTGTCAAAAGTTAAAACTTGTCTGGGTTTTTTTTTTGCTGTCTATGTCCTATTAGGGACTAGGGACGATTGAACTTTTCAAAAGTTCGGTTCGGCCAGAACATCCGAACTTCCCGAAAGTTCGACCTGGATTTCAGAACCCCATTGAAATCAATGGGACCCGAACTTCGGTGATCAAAAAACACCATTTTGAAGCCCTAAAACCCAATAAATGCCCCTAAAAAGTGCCTAGGGTTCTGGGTCATGCCCCAGGGACTATTAATCACACAAAAAAAGTTCTTAAAAATTGTCATTTTTGATAGAGAGACAATTATTGAAAAAATTAAAAAAAAAAAAAAAAAAATTCTTTGGATTTAGTATCTGAGGGGTCTAAAAAGTGTACCTCTGAAGTTTCAGCTCTGTAGCATGTCCAGAACCAGAAAAAAAAAAGATTGTTTGTATTATGTCACTTATAGAACAGGGATATGGCTTTTTTCACACCTATATATGTGTAAGTGTAAAATACATATAAGTGTGTGTGTATATATATATACCACTATACACAAGTTCAGATGTTTTGCCTGCCTCCAAAAACCCCAAAAAAATGCCTGCAACAACACACCTGGGCGTTTTTTTTTTTTTTGGCGCTAGAGTTTTTTTTGGGCGTCTTTGGAAGCAGGCACAACATCTGAACTTGTGTATACGGGTATATATACACACATACTTATATGTATATATACACCTAGACATATATAGGTGTGATAGTAGCAGAAATATATGCTTGCGCTAATTAAATAATTAACACTAATATGGCTCCGCTCCTATAACACCTATATATGTTTAAGTGTAAAAATACATACAAGTATGTGTGTATATATACCACTATACACAAGTTCAGATGTTTTGCCTGCCTCCAAAAATCCCCAAAAAATGCCTGCAACAACACACCTGGGCGTTTTTTTTTTTTTTTTTGGCGCTAGTGTTTTTTTGGGTATTTTTTTGGGTTCTTTGGAGGCAGGCAAAACATCTGAACTTCTGTATAGGGGTATATATGTACACACACACTTATATGTATTTTACACTTACACATATATAGGTGTTATAGGAGCAGAGCCATATTGGTGTTAATCATTTAATTAGCGCAAGTATAGTGTTCTGCTCCTTTCACACCTATATATGTGCAGGTGTATATATACATACATGGGTGTGTATATATACCCCCTATACACATGTTCAGATGTTATGCCTGACTCCAAACATGTCCTCAAAAAATCCCTATAAACGCCTGCAGCCAAAAAGCAAGCTGACCGGCGAGAAGCCATATCAGTGCTCTGAATGTGACATAAGAGAAACGATGTTTTCTCTATAGCGGGACACCCTGATATGGAAGGGTTTGGTCCCCCTGCCATAGCAGTCAGAGTCAGTTCACCCTACACTACATTACGGTCACCCTGGCACTTAACACTTTCCCTACAGAAACTAATTTTTTGCATCTAACTAAAGTGTAAAAGAGCACTCTAACTACACTAGATATCCCTTTCCTCACACTAATAAATGCTAAATGACACTTTTGAAGCAAATTTAAAAGAACTGCTTCCACTCTCTTCCATGTCCCTGTATTACAATGCTAGGAATTTGCCGAGGCTATCTTATATACTGGGGGGTTTATTCACTAATGATTGGCCTAGGGACCCCCTAGTCACTCCAATCACATTCCTAGCATTCTCCTGCCCCCTCAATTGGCTTTTACTAATGGTTCTGGTCCAATCACGGGCTTTTAAAGCCCACTTCCTGACCCATTGCATTTTGGTCGGTTCTGGTTGCCGAATTCCGAACTTTTTCAGCAAAAAGTTCTAAATTCGGCCGAACCTCGAACAGCCAATGTTCGGGTAGAACCGATGGTCGACCCGAACCGTTCGATCATCCCTATTAGGGACTAGAGATGCAAGGCTTAGGCTGGCAAAACAGGTTACATTTTTTGTACACTTTTTCTTTAGGTTTACCTTAAACTATGTAGTTCAAGGGCCTGCCTAACTGGATACAATTGAAAGTTGTTTAGTTTGTTGACCTCATATAATATGGTTTTTGGTAAATATAAAGGAAAATTCTACAAGAGTATTGAACATGTATGGCCAAGCCCTAGACATTGGTCATCAGAGTAGGTGTCCCCATTGTCAGATTTACCCTCAAATTTTGTTCTAGTGACAACTGTAAAATAAGTATTTTCCCTCACTTTTCTTCTCTGAGGCAATAGTTAAAAAGGGCAATCATAGGGGTGATTCTCCCCAGTAAGGACACAAATCAAAACCTCAAGAGGGATTCTATCCCCTCCCTAGGCTATTTAAAACATAAAAAGACTTTGCTTTTTATACCATTCAAATACCACTCGACATTTCATAAGTGTGCAGTAGTTCTACATGTGTTGAATTCTACCTTATTATTATTATACAGGATTTATATAGCGCTGACCGTTTGCGCTGCGCTTTACAATGAGGGAAGACAATACAGTTACAATACAATTCAATACAGGAGAATTTAGAGGACCCTGCTCTTTAGAGCTTACACCTTATCTGACATTGTTAATGGGGTGTCCTGACTGGACTTCACACATCAGGAGTAAAGGATTGACTTGCTACAAGAGTCATAAATGGCAACTTCCATGAATAGCTACCTCCCCATCTCCTCTTTCTTTATCCTCCAAGTCCATGACCAGGTCCTCATTTCCATCCAATCTCAGTAATATATAATGTAATAAAACTACACCCAGCATAGACGCACACAGGACTGATTTCTATGGACACGATTAATTGTCATCTCTAATAAGGATTATCAATATTATTATTCCTTTCAGAGCCTGTTTGTATTTTATTTGTCCTTTATTGTATTAGTGTCTATGGTGCGTGTGCGCTTTGCATATTTTTATGTTATTGTTATACATTTTTTCATATATCATGCTTTGTTATTTTTGAACCTTGAATTATAATTCCATATTCACATATTTAGTTGCAAGCGCAGAAAGCGTGGGGTATATTATTACCCGTCTTTATTTCTTATTCTATCTTTTCTCAGTGGCAGGAGGAGTTTTTTGCGGCTGCATATCTACTTCACATTTATACTTATTTATTAATTTCTATAGCTACAATAGAAATTTGTGGTGCACATATTTATATAAATTTATTAGTTTTAAGGTGATCCATAGGCGCAGAAATCCCCCCTTTTTAAGTTTTAATTTTAAAAGGTGTTCTTTAGAGTGCTTCTCAAGATTATAATAAAATGTATAAATGAAAAAAATTATTATACAGAGAGCTTCCCATTAACAGTATATTTGTATTAGAAAGCCCATTAACAATGTAAGGGAATTGAGTTGAACACCCATAGTTATACATTGCAAGAAGGAAACTTAAAGCAGAGCTCCACCAACAAGGGGAAGCTCCAGTTGTTTGCAACCTCCCCTCCTCCACTGCCACATTTGGGGGGGGGGGGCTGGGTGGGGGGTAGCGGGTACCTGGTTTTGGCAGGTACCCACTTCCTGCTCAGATCGCTGCGGCCATCTGAGCCAGAAGTTCAGCTCCCCCTCCTTCTCCCGCAGTCTTTTGGGACAAATCACAGGTCCTAGAAGACTATTGACCATTCACAAAGCGCAGCATGGCTCGCGCATGTGCAGTTTGAAACCGGCTGTAAAGCCGCAAGGCTTTACTTTCCATTTCTCTTACTTGCTATGTCGGTGCCTGCACCCCGAAGCCAACTAAAGAATTGGTTCGGGTGAGGACATCACTAGATTCCTGGGTAGGTAAGAGTTTTTATATTGAATGTCAACAGTTACAGTATTTGTAGCTGCTGACTTTTACATTTTTGCGGGGGATCCTGGAGCTTCTCTTTAACTATATGAGGCAATGGCAATAAACTATGAAACTAATATCCAAACTCTAATTGGGGTACTGTAAACTCTACATAAAACAGAAAGCAATGATTTGAAAATCTCATAAATCCATTTTTCAATCACAATAGAAAATATAAAGCATATTGAATGTTTAAACTGAGAAAATGTACTATTTTAAGAAAAAAAAAGTAATTTTGAAATGGTGTGAACAAGCTTTCAAAGTCACATTCACTGCTTTATAAAGTAAGAATGAGCCTGCATATTTGAAAAAAATCAAATCTGGCTGCTTTAATGTACGTACCTATACTGTACAATAAATAAGGTATTCAACATCTCTCTTAAAAAACAACAACTTGGCATTCCCTTTAAAAAGAATCATTTAATTAATTTATACACTATATTTAATATAGTGGCCTAGAACTAAAAATGAAATTGATAATCCTCTCTGTCCCTATAGGTGTGAGTTTACTAAAAAAAACAAAAAGAACAGCTACTACCACACAAACACGCACACAAAAGAGATAGAAAAATTGCCTTGACAGTTTAAATTTGATTGGTGGCTGTGGGAAAAAGTCTCCGTTTTATAGTAAGCACAACCACACACACAAATAGACAATTCTGTCATCCATCTCCCAGTAGAAACTGGCAATGTAAAACCTCCATTTTTATTTAGCTTAGATTAGGAGGCTAGGGAAGGTGAGGCTTAATAAAAGTGTAGTAGTACTACATTGTCTCTTGGATGATGTCTTCTGACAGAAATTTTTAGTTTTAATATGATTAGATTAGCTTATTTTGTTATTTGGATGTTTTTAAATAATACTAACAAAGATATTACTGTAGACAATAGCATAATTATTAGTACTGAAATATAATGTTGACATAAGTATTAATGGGCAAGTACAGCTATGCAGAGGATTTATTTTTAATTGAAGGCTTTAAGCCTGATACACCCTGAGTTTTTTTTCCGTTCAATTGCCAGCTCCGGTCGGAGCCGCTGTACTAACAATCCAACGTTAGTACAGCAATCACCTCCACTGAGCTGTTGTGTTCTGACAGGGGAATGCCCCCCCCCGCCCCCCCAGGAGACGCCCTTGCCAGAACATTCTGGTTAGTGCTCTCAGCCATTGGGGCTAAGAGCGCTGATCGGGAGCAGGTCAGTTACTGGTTTTCCAGCATGCTTGGCCAGCTTCTGACAGACCGGCTGCCATATACACAGGCCGAATGTCGGCCAATTTTTATTGAACCGGCTGAAGTCACCCATCATTCAGCCTGTGTGTTTGGGGCTTTAATCTCTGGGCAGGTTTGCATAATTACAGTCTAGTGTACTCTTTTCCCATTTCTGGTGCATATAGTTGGCCTATGGCTGCCATTTAGAGGTATATTTTCAGTACAGCTGTAAGCGATTACGGTAATATAAAGTAGTTTATTGGTTTTCCATTAATGTTTTAAAAGCCTTGGTCATATAATTTGTAACTGTATATGTACATGGGGCAGAAATATTGGCTCTGCACCTTTTACAGGCTCTGCTTCTTAGTAATGCTCTGGGGATGTGCCTTACTGTCCCACTCAGAGTCAGTTCTGACAGAGAACAATACGCTTCGTCTATGGTTATAAATATATATATAAATAAAATTTTATTTCAACAGATATGAATCAGATGGGCACAGCAAATGTAGTGTAATAAAGAAAGCCAACAGAGCGAGAATCTACAAGTTAGTATAAAGTATATTGCAAAAATGTAAATGTGGCCTGGCAAGCAAGTAATATGAACATTATACACCAATCAGCCATAACATTATAACCACTGACAGGTAAAGAGAATAATATTGACTCTCATTAAAATGGCATCTAAATGTGGGTGGGATAGGTTAGGCAGCAAGTGAACATGCCCCTGCCTCTGAAGTTGAACAGTAGAAACCAAGTATAAGGATTTGAGCGACTTTGACGAGGAACAAATTGTAATGGCTAGAGGACTGGGACAGAGCAACTCTACAACTGCAGCTCTTGTGGGATGTTCCCAGTATGCATTGGTCAGAACCTACCAAAAGGGGTCCAAAGTAGGAAAACCAGCACACTGGCAAGAGGAGAATGGCCAGAACTCAATGATGCATTGGGGAGTAAAGGCTGGCCTGGGTAGTCCAATCCAATGGAAGAGTGATTGTAGCTCAAATTGCTGAAAACA